>NC_045447.1:6466701-6499347 GCF_002776525.5 Piliocolobus tephrosceles
GAGGGGCTCTGCTCCACACAGTGACTCAGAGACCCAGGTCAGGATGGCCTGTGCTCCACACAGTGACTCAGACACCCATGCCACAAGAGGCTCAACTCCATACAGTGACCCAGAGACCCAGGCCAGGAGGAGTTCTGCTCCACACAATGACTCAGAGACCCAGGCCAAGAAGGGCCCTGCTCCATACAGTGATTCAGAGACCTAGGCCAGGAAGGGCTCAGCTCCACATAGTGACTCAGAGACCCAGGTATATTTCACTTCCATGCACATTTCATGGCCAGAATTCAGCACATGGCTCCACTGAACTGCAAAGGAGACTAGGAAATGCCATTCAGCTGTGTGCCTGGAGGGAAGGGAGACAGGCTTGGACAGTCCATGGGTCTCCCTCCCAAGGTGGAGGTGAGGAGTACATGAAAAGGATGCCTGACACACCACTAGCAACCCTGAATGGCCATCCTCCCCTCCTCTACGTACCTCTGAGCATGTGGGCAGCAGGCATGGCTGGTCTGCATCACTGTGTGGTTTGCTACTGGTACCTGCCAGTCCCGTAGCACCTGCAAAGGGAAACATCTCCCACATATGGGTGGCCCCAGGTGCCCATGCCATGCATCCCATGGCTCCCCTGTTGTCCACAGCTGAGGGAACAAAAAGAGGCTGGTCACTGGCCCACAAAGGGACATGGCATGAGAAGCGTTGCCTGTGGAGAATGGTCCAACCAGAGTCTACGCCAGCCAGAGATGAGCTGAAACGATGCAGAGAGCAGTCACAGTGTGGAGTGTGGGTTGGGTGGGGCTGGGGCAAGCGAGAGCTCACAGCCTTCGGGAGCAGAGCTGGGAGCTGACACAGAAAGCTCTGGAGAACAGGGGCAGGAAGCGGGTAGATGCAAGCGTTCTGATAAGGTGATGGAGGAGAAGCAGAGACCATGAGATTTAGCTGAGATGTGCTAGTGAATATCTTTCTCTGAACTCTGAGAAACCATCTTATACCACACAGGGGAAGACCAAGTCCTTTCCTCCTACCCTTCTAGGCTCTCAGCAGGGGCTCCATCACCAAAAAAAACCAGAACAAAACAAAAACAGATTAACAAGAGAAAAACATACATACTGCTTTCATGTATGTTTACAGGACCTGGTGCCCTCATAAGGAAATAAACACTTCAAGCAGCAGGCAGAGTGGAATATTTATGAACTAAACTGGACGAAGTAGTAAATTAGGAAAATGTGACAAGACAAACGGGCTTGAGCTAAGGTAGTTTATGATGGAAAAGTAGGAAGATAAGGATCAGTTTAACCACGTGTGTTTGCACAGATCTTTCTCTGCCTCAACTCCCCATCCCTGGAGATAAGAATGTTACTTCCTCTCTGGCATAGAGGGGACATCTTCTGTGCGAGGGTTTTATCTCCTACTTTTAGGAAGAAAAAGAGATCAGAGTACTTTAGTCACACCTGCTATTTCTTTTTTTCGGTTTTCTTTCTCCCCTTCCTTCCTTCCTTCCTTCCTTTCTTCCTTCCTTCCTTCCTTCCTTCCTTCCTTCCTTCCTTCTTTCTTTCTTTTTTTCTTTCTTTGACGTCTCGCTCTGTCGCCCAGGCTGGAGTGCAGTGGTGCGATCTCAGCTCACTGCAACCTCTGTCTCCCGGGTTCAAGTGATTCTTCTGCCTCAGTCTCCTGAGTAGCTGGGATTACAGGTGCACACCACCACACCCAGCTAATTTTTGTATTTTTAGTAGAGACAGGGTTTCACCATATGGCCAGGCTAGTCTCGAACTTCTGACCTCAAGCGATCTGCCCATCTCAGCCTCCCACCCCCTGGGATTACAGGTGTGAGCACTGCGCCTGACACACCTGCTATTTCTTTAAGTGCCTTGAGCTCAAAACAACCCTTATGTCAAAGAGGCACATTTGAGGGTGGTGTATTCTCCCACCCTTTAGTCTCATCCTGAGCAGGAGACTCACAAGATATCCTGGGTCCTTGTGAACCAAGAGCAACGAACAGAGTGCAGACACAGCTAGAGAGAATCGTCACTCTCAATCATGGGTCGACAGACTTTCTGCAGGGAGCCTGATGGTCAGGATTTGTGGCTCTGTCACAATTGCTCACCTCTGCCCTCACGGTGCGAAAGCAACCGTAGACAACAGATACACAATGAATGGGGCTATGCGCCAATAAAATTTTTCAGACACTGAAATGTTAATTACATAAAATTTTCACACTTCAAGACATATCATTCTTCTTTTGATTGTTATTTAAAAGTGTAAAACCCATTCTTAGCTCCTGGTCTGCACAGAAAACAGGCAGCGGGGCTGGATCAGGCCCATAAGCCATAGCTCGCCAACCGTAGTCTTAGTCCAGAAAGGCCAAGGGTGCCCTGTGGTTTGGTCACTCAGCTCCTGAACTTACTTCTGGGCCTGCGGAGGCCTCTCCGTTCTGAGGCAGAGCCCGCCTTCTGCTGTCACAGCCAAACGTGGCCAGTGTGCACATGAGTCCCAGACAGCCATTGGCAGCTGCTGCCCCTGCCTCTACCAGAGGCACGTGCTGGGAACCAGGGACCGAGGGGAACCGTTCTGGGATGGGTGGTGACCCTAGACACCAAGGCATGTGACAGTGCCCGGGGGGGTGTGGTGCTGCCTGGTGGCAGAGAAGGGAGAGGCCCCCACACAGCTCGGGCCGGGCAGCGATGACCGTGGTGTCTTCACCAACCACTTCCGCTGGAGCCCATTCTTCCCTCCCAGCCTCACGGGCTCCAAGCTGGGTCCTCTGGCCTCCAGAGGTTCTGGAAGTCTCAGTGCCCTTTGAATGAGTTCATTTTCTGCTTAAATCAGCTGGAAACTATTTCCAGGGCCTACAAATAAGAGCCCTGTCAGTTGTTGGACTTTCTCTTCGTGTTTTTCTCTAGTGAATTTCCAGGGCAGAAAAATGGGCTATAACGTTCTTCTTTTAATAAGTTGTTTTTAAAAAATTATTACATAAATAATACACGTTCACTATTTTAAAAAGCAAGAAATAAAGAATAATACAAAGAAGAAATAAAAATTTTTCATAATCACAGCACCCAGAGATAATAAGCACAATTACTATTTTGAGGCAAACCCTTTCAGAGATAGATACAGATTTTTTTATTACAAGAAAATGAGATGATATTATATGCCATCTTCTGACTGGCTATTTTACTTGCTGGCATATCATGAGCATCTTTTAATGTCAATAAGCATACGTTTACATCTTTTTTGGGGGGTGGGGCGGGGACACAGTCTTACTCTGTCACCCAGGCTGGAGTACAGTGGCATAATCCTGGCTCACTGCAACCTCCGCCTCCTGGGTTCAAGCAATTCTCCTGCCTGACTCCAGAGTAGCTGGGATTACAGGTGTCCTCTACCACACCTGGCTAATTTTTGTATTTTTAGTAGAGATGGGGTTTCACCATGTTAGCCAGGCTGGTCTTTAACTCCTAACCTCAGGTCATCTGCCTGCCTCGGCCTCCCAAAGTGCTGGGATTACAGGTGTGAGCCACCACGCCCGGCCTACATCTTTTTAAATAAATGCCTACGCCGGGCGAGGTGATCCCAGCACTTTGGAAGGCCCTGTTGGGAGGATCGTGAGGTCAGGAGATTAAGACCAGTCTGGCTAACACGGTGAAACCCCATCTCTACTAAAAATACAAAAAAATTGGCTGGGTGTAGTGGCATGCAGCTGTAATCCCAGCTACTCGGGAGGCTGGGGCAGGAGAATCTCTTGAACCCGGGAGGCAGAGGTTGCAGTGAGCCGAGATCTCACCACTGCACTCTAGCCTGGGAGACAGAGTGAGACTCTGTGTCAAAAAATTAAAATAAAATAAAATAAGCCTAGTACAGATCACGGGACCCCCAACCCCCTCGCCACGGACCAGTACCTGTCCATGTCCTGTTAGGAACCAGGCCACACAGCTGGGGTGGGCAGCGGGCATGTGAGTGAAGCGTCATCTGTCTTTACAGCCATTCCCCATCGCTCGCATTACTGCCTGAGCTCCACCTCCTGTCAGATCAGTGGCAGTGTTAGATTCTCATAGGAGCACAAACCCTGTTGTGAACTGCGCACGCGAGGGATCCAGGTTGCGTGCTCCTTATGAGAATCTCATGCCTGATGATCTGTCACTATCTCCCATCAGCCCCACATGGGACCGTCTAGTCGCAGGAAAACAAGCTTGGGACTCCCACCGATTCTACAGTACAGTGAGTTGTATGTTTCATTATATACTATGATGTCATAATAATAGAAATAAAGTGCACAATAAATGTAATGTACTTGGGCTGGGCACGGTGGCTCACACCTGTAATCCCAGCACTTTGGGAGGCCAAGGCGGACAGATCACGAGGTCAAGACATCGAGACCATCCTGGCCAACATGGTAAAACCTCGTCTCTACTAAAAATACAAAAATTAGCCAGCTGTGGTGCTGCACACCTATAATCCCAACTACTGAGGGAGGCTGAAGCAGAAGAATTGCTTGAACCCCGGAGGCGGAGGTTGCAGTGAGCTGAGATCTCTCCACTACACTCCAGCCTGGGCAACAAGAGAGAAAATCCTTCTCAAAAAAAAAAAAAAATGTAATGCACTTGAATCATGCTCAAACCATCCCTTGCTGCCTAGTCCATGGAAAAATTGTCTTCCACGAAACCAGTCCCTGCTGCCAAAACAGTTGGGGACCACTGGTGTAGATGGTCCCCAGGTCACTTCACCACTCCCCATTAGTGTACATAGAGGTTGTTTTCAATCTTTCATTCCTGGAAATGATACTTGAATAAATATCTGTGATGGCCCAAATTGTGTCCTCCCCAGAATTAATATGCTGGAGTCCTAACATCCAGCACCTCAGAATGTGACTATATTTGGAGACAGGGCCTTCGGAGAAGCATAGCCCAGGCACAGTGGCACACACCTATAGTCCTAGCACTTTGGAAGGCCGAGGTGGGAGGATTACTTGAAGAGGTTGAGGCTGCAGTGAGCTGTGATGGCACCACTGCACTCCAGCCTGGGCAACACAGCAAGATCCTGTCTCTTAAAAAAAAAAAATTCTTTTGTCCAGTCTCAATGGCTCATGTCATATAACGTTAATTATAATATTATATAAATATATAATAAATAAATATAAATATAATATTATAGGCTCTTGTCTGTAATCCCAGCACTTTGAGAGGCCAAAGCGGGCAGATCACTTGAGACCAGGAGTTTGAGACAAGCCTGGGCAATATAGTGAAACCCCGTCTCTTGACCAGCTGAAGTGACTCATGCCTGTAATCCCAGCCCCTTGGGAGGCCGAGGCGGGCAGATCACTTGAGGTCAGGAGTTCAAGATCAGCCTGGCCAACGTGGTGAAGCCCCGTCTCTACTAAAAAGACACAAATTAGCCGGGAATGGTGGTGTGTGCCTGTAATCCCAGCTACTCCGGAAGCTGAGGCAGGATAATCACTTGAACCCAGGAGGCGGAGGTTGCAGTGAGCCGAGATCGCACCACTGCACTGCAGCCTGGGCGACAGAGTGAGACTCTGTCTCAAAAACAAAAAAAAGAAACCTTGTCTCTACAAAAAAATTAAAACTTATCCAGGTGTGGTGGCATGCACCTGTGGTCCCAGCTACTTAGGAGGCTGAGGTAGGAGGATCGCTTAATCCTGGGAGTTTGAGGCTGCAGTGAGCCTTGATTGTACCACTGCGCTCCTGTCTGGGTGACAGAGTGAGACCCTGTCTCAAAAAATTAATTAGATAGTAGCATATCAAGTAAAATAGGGTCATACAGGTGGAACCCAGTCCATCGGCCTGGTGTCCTTATGAGAAGAGATTACGGCTGGGCGCAGTGGGTCAAAGGCCGAGCGCAGTGGCTCACTCCTGTAATCCCAACACTTTGGGAGGCCAAGGCAGGCAGATCACCTGAGGTCAGGATTTTGAGACCAGCCTGGCCAACATGGTGAAACCCCGTCTCTACTAAAAATACAAAAATTAGCCAGTCGTGGTGGAACTTGTCTGTAAACCCAGCTACTCAGGAGGCTGAGGCAGGAGAATCGCTTGAACTTGGGAGGTGGAGGCTGCAGTGAGCTGAGATCGCACCACTGCACTCCAGCCTGGGTGACCTGTCCATGTCCAAAAAAAAAAAAAAAAAAAAAGAAGAAGAAGAAGAGATTAAGACACAGACAGCAGAGACTGAGAGACAACTAGGTAAGGACACAGCAGCAAGACGACAGCCACCTGCAGGCACGGAGAGTGGCCTCAGCAGAAACCACCCCACCAACACATGATCTTGGGTTTTGAGCCTCCAGAACTGTGAGAAAATAAATTTCTGTTGTTTAAGCTGCCCTGTCTGTGGTATTTTGTTATGGCGGTCTAAGCCGACTAATACAAAACCCTTTTAACTTTTAACCTCTGGGGACAATTTAAATTTTTCCTTAGGCTAGAATCACAAAAATGGGATGACTGAATCAAAGGCTAGGCACTTTTTAAAAGCGGTCTCTTAAAATAATTATAGAATCACAGGAAGTTGCAAAAATAGTACAGCGGGTCCTATATACCCTTCCCCCAGCTTCCCCCAGTGGTGACATCTCACCTAACAGGGGCCCAGCACCGTTCCATAGGCCACAGTCCTTATTCAGCTTAGAGGTCTTCTGCATCTGGCCATAGAGTGATTCCTCAGTCTTTGGTTTTTGGATGCTATTGCAAATGTAATTTCCTATTTTATTGTCTTTCTGTTTGTTTCTGAAATAGAAAGGCTGGGTTCGTGGACCTTGTATCCAGCAATCTTGCTGGATTCACTTATTCTGGTAATCTGTGATTCTGTTGGATTTTCTTTTTTTTTTTTTCTTTTGAGATGTAGTCTGGCTCTGTCGCCTGGGCTGGAGTGCACTGGCGAAATCTTGGCTTACTGCAATCTCCACCTCCTGGGTTCTAGTGATTCTCCTGCCTCAGCCTCCCGAGTAGCTCAGTGGTACAGGCATGCACCACCACACCCAGCTAATTTTTGTATTTTTAGTAGAGATGGGGTTTTACCAGGCTTGTTCTGAACTCCTGACCTTAGGTGATCCACCCGCCTAGGCCTCCCAAAGTGCTGGGATTACGGGTGTGAGCCACCGCGCCCAGCCCTGGATTTTCAATGTATATAATTTTATCATCTGTGAATAATGACAACCCTTTCTTTCTTTCTTTCTTTCTTTCTTTCTTTCTTTCTTTCTTTCTTTCTTTCTTTCTTTCCTTCCTTCCTTCCTTCCTTCCTTCCTTCCTTCCTTCTTTCTTTCTTTCTTTCTTTCTTTCTTTCTTTCTTTCTTCTTTCTCTCTCCCTCTCTTCCTTCCTTCCTTTTTTATTTTTTTTTCTTGCTCTATTGCCGAGGCTGGAGTGTAGTGGCATCATCTCAGCTCACTATAACCTCTGCCTGCCAGGTTCAAGCAATTCTCATGCTTCAGCCTCCCAGGTAAGTGGTACAGGCATGGACCACCACACACGGCTAATTTTCATATTTTTAGTAGAGATGGGATTTCGCCATGTTGGTCTCGAACTTCTGGCCTCAAGTAACCCTCCCACTTCCACCTCCTAAAGTGCTGGGATTACAAGTGTGAGCAATTGCACCTGGCCAACAGTTTTATTTTTTCTTTCCATCTTTCTTTTTTTTTTTTTTTTTTTTTGAGACGGAGTCTCGCTCTGTCACCCAGGCTGGAGTGCAGTGGCCGGATCTCAGCTCACTGCAAGCTCCGCCTCCCGGGTTTACGCCATTCTCCTGCCTCAGCCTCCCGAGTAGCTGGGACTACAGGCGTCCGCCACCTCGCCCGGCTAGTTTTTTGTATTTTTTAGTAGAGACGGGGTTTCACCATGTTAGCCAGGATGGTCTCGATCTGCTGACCTCGTGATCCGCCCGTCTCGGCCTCCCAAAGTGCTGGGATTACAGGCTTGAGCCACCACGCCCGGCCTCTTTCCATCTTTCTACTTTTTCCCCCTTGCTGCCTTGGCCAGGAAGGACAGTAAAATATAGAATAAAGGAAGGCAGTAGAGGGGAGTTTTCCGTAATTTACCATTAAATATGATGTTTACTATAGATTTTTAGTTAATATGGTTTATCAAATTAAAGAAGTTCCCTTTTATTTCTAGTTTTCTAAGAGCTTTTTTTCACGAATGGTACTGAATTCCATCAAATAATTTTTCTGCATCGATAAAGATGATCATATGATTTTTCTCTTTTTTAATTTTTTGTATAGAGACAAGATCTCACTGTGTTGCACAAACTGGCCTTAAACTCCTGGCCTCAACCGATCCTCCTGCTTCAGCCTCCCAAAGTTCTGGGCTTACAGGAGTGAACCACTGCACCTAGCCAATTTTTCTTTTTATTATGTTTTTTGTTTGCTTGTGTGGTAAAAAAAAAGAAAAAAAATTGGCTGGTTTATTGAGACAAGGTCTCACTGTCACCCAGGCTAGAGTGCAGTGGCATGAACACAGCTTACTGCAGCCTCAGACTCCTGGGCTCAAGTGATTCTCCTGCCTCAGCTTCCCAAGTAACTAGGACTATGGGTGTGCACCACCATGTCCAGCCAATTTTTTTTCTTTTTTTTTTTTTTAGTAGAGATGGGGTCTCACTATGTTTCCCAGGCTGTTCTCAAACTCCTGGGTTCAAGCAATACTCCCACCTCGGCCTCCCAAAGTGCTAGGATTACAGGTGTGAGCCTCTGAGCCTGGCTTGTGATTGATTTTTTTTTCTTTTTTTTAGACGAAGTCTCATTCTGTCACCCAGGCTGAAGTGCAGTGGTGCGATCTTGGCTCACTGCAACCTCCACCTCGCATGTTCCAGTGATTCTTCTGCCTCAGCCTCCCAAGTAGCTGAGATTACAGGCATCTACCACCACGCCTGACTAATTTGTTTTGCATTTTTAGCAGAAATGGGGTTTCACCATGTTGGTCAGGCTGGTCTTGAACTCCTGACCTCTAGTGATCCTCCCGTCTCATCCTCCCAAAGTGCTGGGATTACAGGCATGAGCCACTACGCTGGGCCATGTGATTGATTTTTGACTGGTAAGCCAACCTTGCATTTTGAAATAAATCCCACTTGGCTGTGATATTGTTTTATTTGACTTGCTAATATTTTTTAAGGATTTTCACATCCATTTTCACGGGAACAATTAACCCATAATGTTTCTTTGTTGTAATGTCTTCATCAGAATTTAGCATTAAAGTTTGGCTGTACTCATAACATGACTTAGACAGTGCTCCTGCCTTCTGTCTTCTCTGGGAGATTTGATGTAAGACTGGGATCCTTTCTTCCTTCAGTGTTTGGTGGAATTCACCAGGGAAGTCATCACCAGGGTCTGGAGTTTTCTTTACCTGATCATTCCTAATTTGGGGCTCAATTTCTTTAATGGATTTTTTTTTTTTCTTGTGACAGCTTTGGTAAGTTGTGTTTTTAAACTACTTTGCCTATTTCCTTTAATTCTCAAATGTATCCACATAAGCTGCTCTGCTCTCTTCTTCCATTCTGTTTAAACATTAGACCTCTGTATGATTACAGGAAGTTTTTCTATGATTAGAGGTTTACTCACTATACACCCGTATCATAGCCCTCGCCAAAGTACATCAGCATGTCCTTTGTATGTGTCCGTCTTTGTCATCTCCTCTGCCCCCCACTGAACTGTGAACTCCCCACCACCAGGCGTAGGGACCAGATGGAACTCACTGCCCAGACAGGACACGTCTAGGCACCATTGAACTGAGGCCAGAGGGAATGGTTGCACTTCAGAATTTCAGGGGCAGCCCCCACTGGCTGCTGACTGCTTTAATGGGCCTCAGATCACTTTGAAATGGAGCTTTCAAATGCCGTTTGCATGGAAACATCTAAGAGCATCCCAGGTCCACCAAGCCAGAGAAAGTCATTGATAGATTAGATTGAATGAGGATTAATCAATAATTTATGCTGATGTTTTTCCTCCTGCAGCAGAGAGGCCTTTTTTGATATGATTTGACAGGGTCAGGCACACATTGGTTTAATTAAACCTCATACAGAAAATTAAAAAAAAAAAAAATGCCCACCAACCCCGGGTGATTGGTTACCAAAGATGGACTCAACCTGCAATCGATGAGGAGGGACGGAGGAGCAGACCGGGCTGTTGAGTGAAAGTCCAGATTCAGCAGACACCTCTGCAAGGCTGCCCTGATGGGTACAGCGAATGTAAGTACACTTATTGGCATCTTCTCATAACATGGCCTTTAGGAGGCCAGCCATTCACACGCGATGATGGATGGTTTGCTGGCGGGAGCCAACGTCTGGAAGCCAACTTTGCCGAGGCCTCCCTTGGAGGAGCCGGAATGCTGAAACCGACGTCCTCAGAGCAGACATCCAAAGAAAAGAATAAAAATTAATGATCAACCTCTTCCCAGCAAAACGGAGGCAATCTTGGAATCAAGTGGAGCATCGCCGTCTAGGCGAGCTTCTCGGAGGACTTTCCAAGTCTTCCGCCCTCCAGGCTCTCAGTGGGATCTCCAGCTGGGGCAGCCTGGCCAAGTGCCCCCATCCCTAGATCCACCTCCTTATACCACTAGACCATCGCAGTGCACAGGTTTCTCCTTCTTGCTCTCTGCCTGAGTGATGAGTGAATCACACTGCCCACATTCAGCCCCTTCACCGGTTCACACGCACTTACCGCCCCAGTGATGACTCATCGCCATAGCAACCACATCCCCTAAGCCCCCCGTCAGGCTACGTTGCCCGGACTTGAACAGACGTTGAAACTGGGTCACAGGTGATGCTGAAGCTGGACCCGGAAGCCCTGTCTTGCCTCCCAGTTACTTGGCTTCTCTGCACTGTGCAGTCTTCCTAGGAAGGAAATTCCCCAGGCTCTACCAGTCAGGGCCACGTGTGGGCCCCAGGGCTGGTCCACCATTGTTTCCGGGCTCTTCGCTCTGGTGTAGCACCCCAACTCCCTACAGAGATTTCCCCTGCTCCAGGGACTCCTGAGAGTCGGGAATCCCACCAGGTGCCACATGAGCTTTGTCCTGTTTCTCTGTCTGGCTCTGTCCTCCCCAGATATGACAGGTCCTCCAGGACTTGGCACCACTGGCCTCTGTCGCTTCTGGTACTGCTGCATCTGCTCCCAACAGGCACTGCTGTCACTCCCACAGGGCTCGCTCCTGCCCCAGATGGGCCCACTGAGCCCCTCAAGGGCCAGGCTGCTCTTGGGGCTGTGGCAAGGCGGGGGCACATCCCCAACTCCCATTTTATTGTGGTCTGTTAGAGAGATCTTAAAGGAATATTACCTGGCCCTTGGGATCTTTCGGAGCTTCTAATGAAACTGCTCTTTCTGTTTTCACTGATCTCCTCCCTGTCCTCTGCACATGGTTATGAATCTTTGAGAAATTAGGCCTGAGGGTTAAACTCAAGACTGTCCCACCTGGGGCCACTGAGGTTTGTTGCTGAGTCAGGCTGGTCACCTGGTATTTTCCTTGAGGAGCTCTGGCTCAGGGTGCCCTCATCCCACTCCACAACAAGTTTGCCTGACATGGCCAGAATGTCTCAGAGCCGGAAGTGCAGAAGCCCAGGTGGAAAACAAACCATCTTCCTCCCTGCCTTGTCCATGGCAGACATTACTAATCCATCCCTGCATACTCGCCTGATGACACAGAGGAAGGGGCAAACCTTAAGCCAGCCCTTCCTGCCCATGCACACTAGAGGAAGCTACAGGTAGGCAGGGAGGGGTAAGGGGTGGAAAGGCAGGAGGTGAGCCAAATGTGTCCCTTGTCCTCTCCCAGACTTTGGCCAGAGGGCTGCCACATTGGGTAGGAAAAGAGGAAAACTAGGAGCAAGGAGGTTCTGTCCAGGTTGCATTTAGGACTCTGGTAAGAGATTGCCTCCGAGGCAGGCAGCCCCCGCCTACCTGGTGTGGCCACATGAGAGGGTACTCGGCAGCATAGTGTGGTTGGGAAGGGATGAGTTTCCCCTCCGCCTGCAGCTGCTATGTGGCCTGAATGAACTGCGGGGCTCCCATGTGCCCAGGAGGCACTGACAGAGAGTCCATGGGAGCCACACACAGAGGGGAAGAGACCCTGCAGCAGAGGCTGCGGGCAGTTGTTGGAGGCCAGGGACCATGTAGAGGGCACGCAAGAGACCCAGAGAGAGCTAGGGAGGGGGCCAGGCCAGCCAAAAGTCCCTGGGGCCCATCAGGAGGGACCCTGGGAAGGTTACCTGCAGTGCATCCAGGAGTGCTCAGTCCTGGAGGCGCCTGGGCAGCCACACCCAGCAGACCCCTCCCTACTCCACTGCTGCCATGGCCTCCATGTCAGTGGTTCACGCTGTCACATGAGATTGAGTCTGTCAGGTTGCAACTCTAGATCGCCATTCACCGCCCTGCAGTGTGCAGAGGAGAGGAGGCATCTTAGTTCCCTTACAGCAGACAGAGGAGGTCGGGACCACACAGCGGTCCCCCAGTTCCCAGGTGACCTTGTGAAGACCCCTGAAGCACGGTTTGTCCTCCCCCTGCCCAGGCTCGGTTGCTTTTTTTGGCCCAGCATCCACCCCGCCTTCTTCCGGAAGCCGCACCCCATGCTGCCTTGGGAACCCCCTGGCACAGATGCATGTGCACTGCCTTAGAGGGACCGTCATTAGGGACACACCCTCCCCCACCCCGGTGGAGAGATGGACATGAGACCCACATCACGCTGGCTGGACCCCTGCCCTGGAATGCCGACTCCTGGGCTAGGTGATGCAGACACTGAGCCACAGCCGGAGCATTGCTCCAAGCAGAGGGGCCTGGAAGAACCTGGCCCCGCTCCTGCTCCCCAGGCTGCCGTGCTGCCCCACCTGCCCTTCCACCCCTGGATTCTTCACTGTGCTTTTTGTTTTTTAATTTCATTTTTGATTGTGGTAAAACAGGCATAACCTAAAATTTCTCATTTTAGCCATCTCTAAGTGTGCAAGTCAGTGGCATTAAGCACATTTGCATTGTGCAGCCGTCACCCATCCATCTCCAGAACTCCTTCATCTTCCCGACCGCAGCTCTGTCCCCACAAAACACGCACTCCCCCTCCACCTCCCCCAGCCCCTGGCAGCCTCCATTGGACTTTCTGTCTCTGTGGACTTGACTTTTCCAGGTACTCTGTAGAAATGAATTCCCCAGTATTTGCCCTTTTGTGACTGGCTGATTTCACTATAATGACCTCAAGGTTCCGCCGAGTTGTATTCTGTGTCAGAATCCCCTTCGTTTTTAAGGCTGAGTCATATTCTGTTGTATGGATGGAACCCACCTCATCTACCATTCACCCAGCAATGGCCACTTGGCTGCTTCCACATCTTAGCTATTGTGAAGAATGCTGCTGTGAACATGGGTATACAGATATCTTTTTGAATTTCTGTTTTCAGTTCTCTTGAGTGTACACCCGGATATGGAATTGCTGGATCACATGATCATTCCTTGTTTCGTTTCTGAGGAAACTCCATGCTGGTTTCTACCGTGCCTGCTTCATTTTGCATTCCCACCAATGGTGCACGAGGCTTCCCATTTCCTCAGATCCCCATCAGCACTTGCTATTTTCTATTTTGTTTTAATACGAACCATCCTAATGGGTGTGAAGTGTCCACCTTTGCTTTTGATTCAGGGAGCCTCATTCCTTCCATAAATCCTCCTTTATCCTTCCTGAAATTAGCCAGAGTTACTTTCTGCTGCTGACAGAATAACCCTGACTCTTCCTAGAGGGGAGACTTGCTCGTGTCAGAACCACAGAAGCTTAAGGAGTCCGTCAGAGCTGGCACTCTCTCTTGTGCCCTCTCTTAGCACCCTGCTTGCAGCAGGACAGCAGCTATAGTCCCCTCTTGTGTGCAGGGAGGGATGGGGGAGGTGGGGGTGCTACGAACATGAGCAGAAGAGACCCTGCTCTAAAGGACCTCAAGGCTGATTGGAAAATCAGCTGTGCCAGGGAAGTAATTCAGCCCACATCTGGTGAGCACCAGGTCCTTGCCAGGCACTCGGGTTATATGGGAGCAAATTTAGACCTAGTTCCTCCCCTCATGAAGTCTACACCACAGTCAGGGAGACTGAGACGTTTTGGGTGACCCACCCATGAGACACGACCCTCCCCGAGTTCCTTGTTATCACAGCGCTGCTCCCACCTAGAAGATAAAATTGGGAAATACCTGCCTCCTCAGACTCCTTTGCATGTAGGCGTGGGCAGGTGGCCCAGTTCTATCCACTAGGACCTGAGGTCTGCTGGGGGGGCTCTGGGAAAGCTTTGCATCTCCAACAAGAAGAATTGGGGGTAGCATTTTCCCCTCCTTCCTTGTAGACCTTATTATTATGTGATGTGATTCTTGGAGCTGTGGCAGCCATGTTGTCACCATGAGGTGAGGCCTTGCCTTTATGCTGGGGAAGTAAAAAATAGTAAAATGCTAGCTCCTTGCTGCTGTTACTGAGCTGCTGAATCAAGTCTCTTTTCTTTTTTTTTTCAGACAGAGTCTTACTCAGTTGCCCAGGCTGGAGTGCAGTGGCACTACCTGGGATCACTGCAACCTCTGCCTCCCGGGGTTCAAGCTATTCTCCTGCCTCAGCCTCCTGAGTAACTGGGACTACAGGTGCCTACCACCATATCCAGCTAATTTTTAAATATTTTTAGTAGAGATGGGGTTTCACCATGTTGGCCAGGCTGGTCTCGAACTCCTGACCTCAGTGATCCTCCCACCTAGGACTCCCAAAGTGCTGGGATTACAGGGCCACTGCGCCTGGCCCAAATCTCTTATTATGTGAGAAAAATAAGCTCCTATTATTAAAGCCACTTTTCCCTGGATATGCTATTACAGCCTAAGGCATTCTACCTGATACAAAGAGGATGACACGAAACGAAGAATTACATACAGAAATGAATGTTCCAGCTGGGCTGTATCCAGTGAGAGTAAGACATGCTGCATTAAATAAGGAGTCTAGATCCTGGCAGGGAGACTGGGGCAGCCTCCCTGATAAGGTGACCACTCAGCAGATGTCAGGACCAAAACCAGTGGATCTCAGACAGAGAGACGAGCCTGTGTCAGGGGGAGCGTGGAGCCTGTAGGAGTGCACTGGAGTCACTTGTTCACACCTGCTCCCACCTCACTCAAATGAGACCTGAATGTCCAAAGTTGGGGACCCAAATGTGCAGCAGGATTGAGACCTGTGGACTGGCATGCCGGTGAGGCTGACTGGAGAGTGTGGGTGGGGAGAGATGATGCTGGGGTGGGAGGGGCCAGCTAGAACAGAGGGGCCCAAGCACAGCTTGGCAGCCTGGCGCAGGAGAACGTGCACCTTCCTGAGTCACGTGGACACTGATCTTGGCCCCGCCAGCCCCTCCCTGGAACCTGGGGAAAATCACTTCCCCATCTGGGTTTCACTTTGCCCATCTGCTAAATGGGCACCACAACCTCCTGGCCAACCCAGAGCAGCTGGGAGGTGGGGACCCTGGTGCCGTCGGAAGCCAGGCTGGAGTAGTTCCAGGGGGCGCTCTTTTGGGGGTCCCTGCCTCTGTCCTGGGGGTGGGTGTGGGCCCAGTCGTGCCTTGAGATGAGAAGGTAACAGCGGCCGTCAGGCCTGGGCGGCCCGTCCCTATTGTGGCTCGTGCTGCTGCGTCTCCCACCGTAGTGGATTAGATGGTGGCCCCGAAAAGATAGGTCCACCCACACCCTCAGAATTGTCCTTATTTGAAATAAAGGTCTCCGAGATGTCATCAAGATGAGTATCTTGAGATGCAATCATCCTGGACTGGGCCGGGAGGACAATGACAGGTGTCCTTATAACAAGAGGAGAGGATACAAAGACACAGAAGAGGCCACCTGAGGGCAGAGACAGGGACAGGATCAACGAACAGGGAGGACAACCCACAGGCAGCAGGCGCCAGGACAGAGGCCAGCGGAGTCTCCCTCTAAGTTCCAGAAGGAGCCATCTCCACGGGCGCCTTAACTCCAGCCCTCCAGCCACAGAGCTGTGGGATCACCGTTCAGCAGCCCAGCTCGCACTCATTTGTCACAGCAGCTCCAGGACGCTGGTGCACAGCCAGCCCATGCATCTCAACCGCCTCCAGCTCCTCCCAGAAGCCAGCAGTGCCCAGGGGCGACAGGCCACTCCTGCGGCTCCCTGCAGCTCCCCTGTCAACCCTCGCTGCTGGGGCTGGAGGCCCGGACAGAGCAGAGCAGGACGGCCCTTCTCAGGAGCAAGGTGCCATCCCCTCATGGCCAGATTGCCCAGCCCCAGAATGGTGGCCTGGCCGAGGAGGGGCCGTCTCATCAGTGCTGCGGGAGCTTGTGCTGTTGTGGTGGCAGAGACTGTACGGCACCCAGGGTGACCTTCCCATGACAGACGCGGCGCTGGCATCAATTATTCACGCCAAGCATCTTGGAACGCGTTCAATACACACACGGGCCAGGGCTTTTTGTTGTTACCCCCATCCCGCCTTTAAAGACATTTGTCAAATCTGGGTCTGGCAGAGAAACAGAGAGACGGGGCATCTGGGAGGGACGGGGAGCGGAGTGCCCACGAGGCTCCACCAACTCGCCGGCGCCGGGCTCTCCGCGGCGGCCCCACGCAGAAAGAGCTGTCTGCCGGCCGCGGGGCCTTTGATTCCTCCCTGACAGGGCGCTGACGGATTGATCTGGAGCCATACATAATTCATGAGCCCCTGAGCAGCTGCGAATTCTGAGCAGGACTTTCTATGACACAGACGGAGCTGGGCGGGAGAGAAGGGCTGGGGCGCGGGGCGTCATTTTCCAGATCTGGGACGGGAGATGGGGCCTACCCCTGCACTCTTCCTCTGCCGCTCCCCTGGCTGCCGCCGCCCCCAGGAGATGCTTCTCCAGGGTGCAGAGAAGAGTTCAAGGGAGGCTCCGGGGCTGTGGGGATGGCCACGGGCACAGTCCATCATCTCAGAGACAGGGGGCTGCAGGGGCCCTGCCCCATCGGCCCCCTGGAAGCCTGAGCACACCCTTCCTGATGGCCAGCCAAGAGGAGGCTGCAGCCCCTAAGGGATGCCCTCAGGCCACAGTCCTGCACACACAACTAGCTGGGTGACCTTGCGCAGGTCACTCAGTCGGCCTGAGTCACACTCTCTCCCTGCAAAAGCACAGGGATAAGAAGAAGAGGTGAAGGCGCTTCCCTTCCACCTGCAACCCAGCTTTCAGGGACACTGTTGGAGGCGATGGCCTCTTGGAATTCTGCTAGCAAGTCATACCCATCCCCCTCTTTTCCACTTGGCTCCGGGGCTCCATCTCCTGGGGTGCGGTCATAGGCGGAGTCTTGGGACCTGGTTCACACTCAGATCTTGAGGCACAGACCATGACCCATGCTAGACCAAGGAGCACAGAACAGAGCCACCATCGGGTAGAGAAAGCCTTGTCAAACTCGTTTCTCAGAACCCTGGGAGGTGGTTCACAAGTCCAGCAAAACAGCAGAACCACCTAGAGTTTGCAAAGGACAGCATATGGGCCTCCCCAGGAATTCAGATTCAGAGGTCCTGGTGGACCAGGAATCCACCTTCTTCTGATGTGACCCAGATGGCCGCTGCCTGGCCAGGAACAGGTACCTGGGAAGAGGCCTGGGCCTAATTCCACGATATTTTCCAACTGGAGCGTGGCTGGAGGTGTTTCTGATAAACAATTAGGTTGTCCTTTTTTCCCCAGTGTTCCTGGTTGACGACATTGATTTTTTTTTTCATAGTATTTATTGTTAATAGATTTTTTTCCAAATTGCAAATTTAATACATAAATAAATGTTTTATTATTCTCCATGCTTTTCTGTATTTAAATTTTTTCAGGCCGGGCGTGGTGGCTCATGCCTGTAATCCCAGCACTTTGGGAGGCCAAGGTGGGTAGATCACTTGAGGTCAGGAGTTCAAGACCAGCCTGGCCAACACGGTGAAACCCAGTCTCTACTAAAAATACAAAAAATTAGCCGGTCATGGTGGCGTGCGTCTATAATCCCAGCTACTTGGGAGCCTGAGGCAGGAGAATTGCTTCAACCCAGGAGGCAGAGGTTGCAGTAAGATGAGATCGTGCCACTGTACTCCAGCCTGAGCAACAAAGCTAGACTCTATCTCAAAAAAATAAATTTTTTTCAACATTAAAACATAATATATATATTGCATGCCAAAAAAACACCATGGAAAATACAAAAGCAGAAAGAAAACTATCTCCCAGGCTGGGCACGGTGGCTCACACCTGTAATCCCAGCACTTTGAGAGGTTGAGGCAGGAGGATCATTTGAGGCCAGAAGTTCAAGACCAGCCTGACCAACACAGCAAGACCCCCATCTCTAAAACCAAATATATAAACAAAAAGAAAACTCTCCCCCACAATCCCTCCATCCAGAGATGACGACCGTGAGCACCTTGGTCTGTGTCTTCCCAGGACCATAGCGATGTGAACAGAGAGACAGCCTATTTCATCTGACTATGTTTTTATTGTGGTAAAATGTATATAATATAAAAGTTACTATTTTAACCATTTTTAGGTGTATATTGTTTGCAGCCATCACCACCATCCATCTCCAGAACGCTTTCATCTTCCAAACTGAAACTCCATCCTATCAAGCCCTCACTCCTCATTCCCCATCATCCCCTAGCAACCTCCATTCTGTCTCTATGGATTTGACAACTCCAGGGACCACGTAGAAGTGGAATTCTGCAGCATTTGTCTTTTTGTGACTGTCTTATTTCACTCAGCATCATGTCCTCAAGCTTCATCCAGGTTGTAACATGCATCAGAATTTCCTTCTTTCTAAGGCTGAGATAGAGATCCTATCTATGAAATAAAATCATCTTATGGGTACACAGTCTCTGTACCAACTGCTTTTTCACACAACATAGATTGAAAACCTTCTCCCGTCAGAAACTGAGACATGATTTCCTTCTTTCCACCACTTCTCCCACCAGGTACATTCTCCTGAAAGCAGCTCTGGCCTGGGAAGCCCAGGCCGGCCCTCTTTCCAGCTTGGGTACCTGGGATGGGGCAAGTCCCACCTTAAGCCTCACTTGACCCCTGTCCAGTGAGGGGCTCGAGCTCACTCTGAAGCCCCGAAGTGCCTGCTCATAGGCCATGTCTTGCCTACAGATACAATTCATGTAAGCTTGAGAAGTTTTCATTTTGAATCAACATAAAACATCTGGAACCTTCACACTGTGTCGAGGGTCCATAACACCATCCCTACCTCCTGTTGAGTGATTTACTAGGACTCACGGGATTTAGCATACTGTTTGTATCACAATTATGACTTATTACAGCAAAAGGACACAAAATAAAATCAGCAAAGGGAAAGGTGCATTGGGCAAAGTCCCAGGCAAGAAGGTGCCAGTTTCCAAAGAGTTCCTTCCCAGGGCAGTCTCATGGGAGTGATTCCATCTGCAACGTGTTGTAGCAGCACATTCGAAGTGTCATCTACCAGGGAACCTCGTTAGAGACTCAGTGTCCGGGGTTTTTATGGAGATCTGGTCACATAGCATTATCTATCTAGCATGGAGCAAAATTCCAGACCTCCAGAGGACAAGCAGGTGGTCTGCATAAACCCCATTTTGTGTGCAAACAGTTCAGGCACAGCAAACCACTATTAATAGTTAGAGAATGGTGGCAACTCTCTTGAGATCCAAGTTCCCAGATGCCAGTCAGAGGCTACTCTTGCAAGCAGGCCTTTTAAAGGAGAGCGGTCTCAAGCATGCTATCTTAGTTCTCTTCTGCACACACACCAAAATCCAGGATTTTAAAAGTCCAAGGCTTAAGACAAAAACACGAAACATTTCGTCACCTCTCTGCGGGAGAATAGCTGTATCTTTAAGGCAGGTGAGTAGGTCTGGGAGTCTTCATTGTTCCATTCTTGCAAATTAGCTGTAGGTTTGAGAGTAGAAAGAAGTCTAATGAAGATGTGCAGCCTACGCTAAAAACTACAAAATGCCATTGAGAGAAATTCACAAAGATCTAAACAAATAGAGGTATATACCATGTTCATGGATTGGAAAACTACAATACTGTAAATATATCGCTTTCCCCTAAATATCTAGATTCAATGCAAGTTCAATCAAAATCCCAGGAGGTTTCTTTCTCGTGGAAATTGACAAGCTGAGTCTAAAATTCATATAGGAAAGCATTGGGTCAAGAATAGCCAAGAAGATCTTGAGACAAAGAACAAGGCTGAAAGACTCACAGTACAAGACATTGGGGGAAAAAAAGCCACAGTAATTAGGACAGTGTGGGATTGGCACAAGAATAGACAAACTGACCGATGGAACAGAGAGAATCCAGAAAGAAGAGACCCGCCCTCCCCACAGTGTACTCAACAGGGCAACCCAGCCATAAATGGGGAAAAGAGGGTCATCTCAAAAACATATCTCACAAGGCCAAGCATAGTGGCTCACACCTGTAATTCCAGCACTTTGGGAGGCTGAGGCAGGAGGATTGCTTGAAGCCAGGGGTTTGAGGCCAGCCTGGGCAACACAGTGAGACCATCTCTAAAAAATTTAAAAATTAACCAGGTGTGGTGGTGGGTGCTTATAGTCTCAGCTACTCTGGAGGCTGAGGCAGGAGGATTGCTTGAGTGCAGGAGGTCGAGGCTGCAGTGAGCTGTGATCATGCCACTGTACCCTAGCCTGGGCAACAGAGCAAGATCCTGTCTCTATGATAAAACAAAACAAATGTATCTCACAAATAACAAAATATCCATTCCAGGTGGATTGTAGATCTAAATGTGAAATGCAAACCATAAAGCATTTACAAGAAACACTTTTGTGATCTTGGACTTGGCAAAATGTCTTAAATAGGACACAAAACTAACCATAAAAAATAAATTGGACTATAGCAAGAATGTTTATTCATCAGAAGAACCTACTAAGAGAGTGAAAAGGTCATCAATACAGTGTAATTTATGCAATATAAGGATTCATACTTATAACATGCCTACAAACCAATAAGAAAAAGACAGACATCCCAGGAGATAAATGGGCCTGGATAGGCAGAGAGGCCAACAGGGTTCCCAAATGGACCAAAAAAATACCCCATATAACAAGAGGCTCAGTTTCACTAGCCAACAGGGAAATGCAAATACAAGCCACGGTGCAATGTCAATATACACCCACCAGAAAAGCTAAAACAAAAAAGATAGAAAATAATAATACGAGTTGGTGAGGATGTGGAGCAATGCACCTCTCTTACACTGCTGGTGGGAGGAAAATGAGAACCACACTTAGGAAAAGAAAAGCCGTGCACCAGAATGTTCATAGCAGCACTATTTATAATTACCCAGAAGCCCAACAATAGTAGAATGGGTTGAGTGTAGTATTCTCACGCATTGGAATACTGTACGGCAAGGAAAATTAATCATCTACCTCAACACACAGCAACGTGGATGAATCTCCCCAGTGTATGCTGAGAAATACAAGCCAGACACCAAAGGGTACATGCTGTGTCATCCCACTTATATGAAGCACGGACATAGATACGAGGGGCCTTCAGAGGTGCTGGTTCCATGGGACCAGTTTGTGAAAATCCATCCATTCACAGATACTCACTGATTCATATACTCTGGACACTTACGGGCACTTTACTATGTGTGTTATTAAAGGGAAATAGTTGTCTTTCTAAATCCTCGCAACATTTCAGACATCACATGTGTTTTGATGTCTGGTGTGTTTGCCCCACACCAACCAGTTCTTTAGTTCTTGGCAGATGTCGACTGGGTGTACTACATTTAACTGGATTCTGACACTAGCTGCCCAGAGTTAGTTCAGACCCCACAATCCCACAGACTGCATCCCACATTGGAGGCCAAGTTGGGGCCTCCTGTACTTTTGAACCACTGACTATAAATTGGGGGTTCCCACAACCCCCTTTCATGTTCAATAATTTGCTAGAATGGTTCATAAAACTCAGGGAAACATTTATTTACATTTACCAGTTTTTATAAAGGACATGACTCAGGATCAGCCAGTTGGAAAAGCTGCACCTGGCAAGACACGGGCAAGGAGCACGGAGCTTCCATGCCCGCTCTGGGCACGGCACCCTCCCAGCATTTCCGTGTGTTCACAAACACAGGTCTCCAAACTCTGGCATTGACTGTTTTTATAGAGGTTCCATTCCATTGGTGTGAATGAGGATTGGAGATTAACTCAATCTCCAGCCGCTCTCCCTTCCTCAGAGATGAGGGGACTGAATGTTCCAGCCCTCCAACTTCAGGGTTGGTTCCTGTGGCTACCAGCCCCCACCCTGAAGCTACCTAGGGGCCCCCAGCTACCAGTCATCTCATTAGCATATGAAAAGACACTCATCACTCCAGAGATGCCAAGGGTCTTAGAAGCTCTTGGATCAGGAACCAGGAACAAGACCAAATATTATTAAAAATTATTAACAAAACATGCCTCCATCACCTCATCACTCAGGAAACTACAAGGGTTTTAGAAGCTCTGTGCCAGGAGTCAAGAGCCAGGGCAGAGAACAAATACGTATTTCCTATTATGTCAGTTATACTTAAATAAAAGTAAACACAAACATTTGAGGACAAAAAGATGGGGCGTGGCTCTGGCTTACCATACGCCACTCAGTTGACATTGTGACCTCTGACTTGGGCTATCTCCAAGACCCCTTCTCCTGGTCCCAAGAGGCCTCCAGTAGGACGTCTTTGTTCCCAAGTGTGATTTGGAATCGTGCCAACAAGCCAGTCGCCACTGTGCCACCAGCAGATCCAGGTGCCATTGTTGTTTGCCACATTATAAAGATTCTGGACCGGGCACAGTGGCTCACGCTTGTAATCCCAGCACTTTGGGAGGCAGAGGTGGGTGGATCACCAAGGTCAGGAGTTGGAGACCAGCCTGGCCAAGATGGTGAAATCCTATCTCTACTAAAAATACAAAAATTAGCCGGGCATGGTGGTGCATGCCTGTAATCCCAGCTACTCGGGAGGCTGAGGCAGGAGAATCGCTGGAACCTGGGAGGCGGAGGTTGCAGTGAGCCAAGATGGCACCCCTGCACTCCAGCCTGGGTGACAGAGCAAGACTCTATCTCAGTAAATAAATAAATAGATAAATAAGGGTTCTGACAATTCAGAAATCCAAAACCTCCTGGGGAAAGCTGGGTCTCACCCTGGCTCAGTGTCCAATGCCAAGACCAGCAGAGGGAAGCCACTGGGGAGCCCTGCCCAGCCCACACCCCTCCAGGGAGAGAGGGCCTCTCCAGGCTCTCTGCTGACACAGGCTGGCACTGCAGGCTCTGCACAGCAAAGCCAGGCAGCCCAACCCACCGCCGATGGGACTTTAGAAGCCAGCTGCACAAATCTCAGCTCTGCCTCTTCCTGGCTGTGTGACCCTGGCAAGTTATACACCGTCTCTGAACCTCCACTCCGTTATCTGCAGCATGGGCCTAAACCCCCGTTGACGGGGTTGTCGTGGACATTAACTGGAACATTCACAAAGCGTCACTTAGCACCGAGCCTCACACAGCCCTCGGCACACGGCACCTAGCACGCTGACCTTCATTACCATCACTCCTTACTCACTCTTTAGTTCATTTCTGCTTCTAGATATCACCACTCTAGATGAGATCTGTGAACTCACCTTTCCTCAAACCTGTACGATAATATCCCATCTCCAACAGAAGTAGCAAACTGACTTCTGAGATGAAGTCTTTATGACCCACATGGTCAACACAGCTAAACAGTACCCAGGTGCAATGTGTTCACCATCTGTTCCCTTCTTTCTGCAACTCACATGCAGTATGCGCTTACTATTGCAACAACCTGGGCTGCAACCATGGTGAGCAGATGAGAAGCACCTCCGCAGGTTTCACAGGGGAAAATGTATTACTGCAGCTTCAAGCTACAGAATGAACCCGAGCTTGCGGTTTGGGAGCCAAAGGCAGCTGGAGCTTGCGTTTCACTTGGCTTTTAGGAAAATGATGCAGTAGATTCCAAATGTCCCCCAAACCCTTGCCTCTGGATTCAGACCCCAGGGGAATTCTTCCAGGTTAATACAGACCAGCTCCAAAAGACATTCTCCAGAAAGGTTTACTAAAAACCCCAGCTTCCTCCTTCCAGTGGCTCAGTCTAAAACCTAGAGTGCAAAGAGGCTTGAGTACCTGGGGCATCACCAGTAATGCCCAGTGGACAGTGTCGACTCAGGTTTCCAGAGGCTGGCACAGTCACCAGGTCTCTCTGTGAATCCCCCAGATCCACAGCTCTGGGCTAAATGGGTCTGTGAGGCCCCTGGAGGGAAATAACTGGACTTCTCAACTGCTGGGGCAGGAAGGCATCAATCAGCTCAGGGCCAGCAGGGTAGCATGCAGGGTGGCAACATGTAGCAGGCAGTCTGCCACTCCCCTGCCCACACCCTTGGCAGGCATTGCTAATCCATCCCTGTGTTCATTCCCACGGATCCCCAGCATGGCTTCTGAATCCTTCTTAGCCCACTGCCCCAGGCAGCAACAGTGACTGATGGGAGTGGATCAGGGAAATATTTAGGGTAGAAGGAGGACCAGATTTAGAATCAGGAACCTGGGCTATAGCTCCAGATCAGCCCCTGGTTCCTCGTGATATCTCCAGCTGATTGTTGAACTCACAGCCCCCGTTTTCTGATCCATAGAACGGGGATGAATGTAGGAGAGAGACTGGTTATTAAATTGGGCTCAAGTGCTCTCCCCTCTCAGGGGCACAGGTAGCCTTTGACAAGCACCAGCTCCTGCTACAGCCTCGAGACCCCAGGTCATTTCCGAGCCTCTCAGCCTCCCATTCCATGACCAAACAGTGGGAACAGTAGGTGGTCTCAAAGATGCAGTCAGAACACAGGGAGGGCACTCACAGAATGTCCCTGGCCTGCAAGAAGTGCTCGAAAAATGCTGGGTAACGTTGCTCTTTTCTTTCCTTTTTTTTTTTTTTTTTGAGATAGAGTTTCACTCTGTCACTCAGGCTGCAACCTCTGCCTCCCGGGTTCAAGCAATTCTCCTGCCTCAGCCTCTTGAGTCGCTGGAAGTACAGGCACGAGCCACTACGCCCAGCTAATTTTTGTATTTTCAGTAGAGATAGGGTTTCCCCATGTTGGCCAAGCTGGCCTCGAACTCTTGACCTCAAGTGATTACCTGCCTGGGCCTCCCAAAGTTCTGAGATTACAGGCGTGAGCCACCACGGCTGGCCCGCATTGCTGTTTTCTAACTGTAGCCTAGTGAAGAGGGATCTCATGTCATTGATGCTGCTGAATCAGCCAAAGAGATTCAAAGCCTCTTCCCACCCTCTGCCTGCCCTTCCCTGCCCTCAGTACAGCTGACTCATGCAGAGGAAGGGCTGGTCCCTTGGCAGATGTTGACTGGGAGCTTGGGAAGTTATCTGGATGCTGCTAAGAACTTAGAACTGGACGGTTCTGAGTTCACGGTGCTGAGTGGGTCACCGTGAAGGACTTGCTGTTCCATGGATGTGAACTGACCCCTTCCCCTGTGTCTCCACAGGACCCCATGGCAACCGCCTGAGGGGTGACTGGGCCCCAGAGGGATAAAGGGTGCTCAGGGGGGGTGAAGGTAATCTCCTGGAGGAAGAGGGGTGAGCTCCACCTGGGAGGGAGTCAGAGGTGTGTGACAGTGGGTACTTGGTCACCTAATTACTCTTCCCACCAGGGTGGCAGCAAACCCCACGGAAAAATCGTATCCAGGGAGGGGAGAGGAAGCCCAGAGCTTTCATGGGGAGAGCTTTTTCCCGGGCTATGATGGAGTGTGATGGGAACACAGCCACCCCCCTCCTTCACTCATGCCTTGGCCAGGGCAGGGGTCTCCCCGACCTTCCTGCCTGCCCCTTCCACATCACTGGGACTTTCTTGCCTTTCTGCTTCCTATGGGCAGGAGAGCGGGGGTCAGAGGTGCTTTCTTGCCCAGTTCTGTCCTCAGAGTCCCACTTCAGGCTGGAGTTCTCAGCTGCCTTGGCCAAGCCCTGCTCCTCTTGTTGGGGTCTGGCGGCAGGGGGTCCCTCCTCCCAGATATCAGCCCAGGTGGCCCCACTGCCCCCAGTTCAGGAACCTGGGGAACCAGGCGACCCGTTCAGTCTGTGCTTGCAGGGCCTGGACCGGCTTCCCAGCGCCCTCCACCTAAGAGCACTAAGAAGCTACCTCTGAGGAAGTGCCAAGAGCGCCCACTGTGAGCGGCAGGGCGGCCAGGTCACTGCTCCTGCGTGCGGGTCCAGGAAACCCCACCCGCCCATGGCCTCGAGATGCTGCGTGTCCAAAGTCCTCCGACTCGCAGCCCTCTCCATTTCCAGCCCCATCCCCGATGCTGTGGCCTGGGCTCCCCTGTTCTCACTGGCCAGGCCCTCGAGAGCGCCGGGCAGCCCTGAGAGGAAGCAGCTTCACTTATGAACAAACAGAGGTTCTGGGACACAGTGGCCTTGCTGGGGTCCCTCGGCCTCACGGGGCCTCCCTCCCCGCACTGGAAGCCCACCCAGCCACCAACACGGCTAGCCAGTCCAAGGCCAAACATGAGGTGTGCTCTCAAAGAAATCAGGTTGTTAGGATTCTGGAAACGTCTGCACCTCCCCAAGCCTCGAGCTGCATTCCCTCAGCTATGCTGCTGGGGAGGAGGGTTTGGGGTTGATGAATTGGCCAAACGTACTGCCAACCCTCAGTGATGAAAAGAAAAACAACAGCAGGGCTGGGTGTGATGGCTCACGCCTGTAATCACAGCACTTTGGGAGGCAAAGGCAGGCAGATAACCTGAGGTCAGGAGTTCCAGACCAGCCTGGCTAACATTGTGAAACCCCGTCTCTACTAAAACTACAAAAACTAGCTGGGTGTGTTGGCACACATCTGTAATCCCAGCTCTTCGAGAGGCTGAGGTAGGGCAATCGCTTGAACTTGGGAGGTGGAGGTTGCAGTGAGCTGAGGTTGTGCCACTGCACTGTAGCCGGGGCGACAGAGTGAGACTCTGTCGCGGAAAAAAAGAAAAAGAAAAAGAAAAAACAGCAGCAGGACCTGTGATGCCCCGAGCTCTTGACACGGATCAGCCCTATGCTGCAGGAAGAGCCCATGTAATCCCCAGCACACCCCTGGGAGGTGGGAATTACCACCGATTATTACCCACATGTTACAGACCAGGAAGCTCAGAGAGGTCAGGAGACCCAGCCAAGGTCACACTGCTGGGCAGTGGAGAAGCTGGGACTGAACACCTCATTGCACAGTCTGGCTACCTCCTCCCGCCACCACATTCTTTGTCAGAGGCCAGTGACTCATGGGCAGAGTGGCCCCAGCCTCAAAATCTCAGTACCTGAAATATCACCATCATTGCCCGATTTCTTTGGCCGAAGGCTACTCTTTTATGAATACCACCTCCCACTGGGGAGAACCCATTGTGTGCCTGAACTCTTCTGTGGGAAGGAGTTTGAGATCCTTTCCCAAAACTAGGGAGACGCTTCTGCTTCTACAATGGAGGGGCACAGGTACGTCAGGGGAAAAGCAGCTGGTGTGGGGAACAGAGAAGGAAACTGGCATTAATAAGGACTTATTTTGTGCCAGGCAATTTTATAAACATCTCGTTGCATCCAGCAGGAATTGTTATCCCCACTTTACAGATGAGGGTTGGGGAAACCGAGTCTCCAGTGCTGTGAGCCACTGGACACAGTGCGCTGGTTAACGTGCAGCTGGGTGTCTTATCGGGGGCTGACGAGGGGAAAAGGGCAGTCCTGGGGAAGCTCCAGGTTCCTCAGAAAGAGCTCAGAGTAGGTGCCGGCAGCCTGGGCACCGGGAGGGCTTGACATCCTGTGAGGACTCCGGTCCTCCTTCTTCTTCCTGAAGGCTGTCCTGGCTGTGGACAGAGAGTGGCCCGAGGGGAGCAGAGGCAGCTTCTCGCAGAGGTCACCAGGCTGGAGTGGAGCCGCTGCTGCCAACCGTGCCTGCAGCCCGTGGCCTGAACACCTTCCAGGTCTCCGCAGGGCCTCACCCACCCTGCCAGCTCCGGGCAGCTGCTGCTTTGGATGACTCTGGGGCAGCCAGGGAATATTCCTCACCCGACCCCTAGCCAGAGATGAGAGGTGTCCAGGCCTCAGAACCGCTGCCCCGCCTCCCCACCACCGGCCACTAAGCACCCCCTGTGCCAGGATTTGTGCCAAGGGCTCTGTGTGCTGTGTCATCTCAGCGACTCCTCCCTCTGCCCTGTCCAAGGAACAGGTGACGACACCTGTTCGGAGAGCTAATTCAACTTTCTCAAGGTCACCGCTAAGCCAGCCAGTGGCACCAGAGTGAAGATGTGCATTCAGGCTGGGTCTGGAAACCCTCTCTAAACCGCTGAATTCCATGTCAGGGACTCTGGCCTCGTGAGAAGCAGTGACCCTTTCCATGCCAGTGTCCTGAATTTTTCGGGGTCACTCTCAGGTGAGAACAGCTTTATGGGAGCCTCTATGAGCCAAGCCTTGTGCTGGGCTCAGGGTAAAACAGTGACAAAGGAGGACGACATCCCTGCTTCAGAGGGTCCTACAGTCAGGTGGGGCAGACAAGGCATGAATCAAGCAACCCCAGAGAGATCAGGTGGCATTCAAGGCTCAAGGCTCGCTCTGAGGGAAAGGGGTGAGCATTGGTGACAACCCAATGAATGAAGCAGCGTGGACTGGCCCTGGGGTCAGGGAGGGTCAGGGTTGACATCAGATCCCCAGGGTGTCCACAGAGAGAGGCCGGCAGCTGAGGTAAGGGAGGAGAGAGCACTGGGCAGAAAGGACTGTGTGTGCCAAGGCCCTCGGTGATGGGGGCAGGGTGCGGAGGGCTTGGGGAACCAGGTCAGAGTGGCTGGAGACGGAGGCATGAGATGAGGCTATGATGGAACGTGGTGAGGATGGCGGGCCTGATCCTAAAAACAGTGGAATTTATTGGCAATTGGCCAGGCGCGGTGGCTCATGCCTGTAATCTCGGCACTTTGGAGGCTGAGGAGGGCGGATCACCTGAGGTCAGGAGTTCTAGACCAGCTTGGCCAACATGGCGAAACCCCATCTCTACTAAAAAAATACAAAAACATTAGCCGGGCCTGGTGGCAGGAGACTGTAATCCCTGCTACTTTGGGAGGCTGAGGCAGGAGAATCGCTTGAAACAGAGACAGAGGTTGCAGTGAGCTGAGATTGTGCCACTGCACCTCAGCCTGGGCAACAGAGCAGGACTCCATCTCAAAAGAAAAAAAGAAAAAGAAAAAAAGAAAAGAAAAAACAGAATTTATGGGCTATTGCATGTGGGGAGGGGTTGACATGATAAGCACATTAATTAATAGCTACATGTTCTGCCCGGTGCTTCCCCAGCACTAAATGGCCCCCAGATGCAAGGTCCCATACCCATCTCCTTTTTTGTTTTGTTTTGTTTTGTTTTAGAGATGAATATTCACTATGTTGCCCGCCTCAGCCTCCCAAAGTGCTGGGATTACCAGTGTGAGCCACTACATCCAGCCCCCATTTGTTTTGTTGACAGCTGTTGTCTCTTTGCTACCAAGGGTCCACCTCTAACAGGAGCAGGTGCCTTCTCAAGAGCTCGTCTGCTCTGCTGCGTGCTGGCTGCAGACACCTGCAGACATTTCTCCTTATAGCTGTAATAGTCCGGTCTGAGCAAAGTGCACACGTTTTGCAGCAAGTCTTCCCACCCCATCCCCAAGGGATTTTGCTTACTCTTTGCTGAATCTGGCCTCTGGGTGGCACCTGCCCTCCTGAGCCTCACGCTGTCACCCCTCTCCCAGGAGAAGCAGATGATGGCCCAGGAAGCCTAATCCCAGCAACACACAGGCCACCCACTTTCCATCCCGCCCACACCTCCGGCAGCTCAGCTCGTTCAGCCTCAGGGAATCCCGGGGCCTTGTCCCATCCAACCGGCCAGCTGTGGTGTGAACAAGCGATTGAAAGCCCGTATATGACCAGCTCTGGTGATGAGATCGCCCTGCCCCCGCCTGGGCACATGTTCGTTTGTATCAGGTACAGCCAGCACTGAGTCCTCGAGGGCCTGGAGCACTGCGGGAAAGACATCCAGGTCAAGCTGAGCTCCCCTGATGCCTGGTCAAGCACTGCGACCAAAGCAGGCCCAGAGAGTGGTGGGCTCCAGCCATGAACAGCCTGGGGAACAACGTCTTTCCTCTGTGTAGCTGGGCTCCATCTCCTTGCAGCTTCCCACCTCCTGGTCCTAATTCAAGCCATCCCGGCTCCTTGGCTGCAGGATTCCAGACTCCTTCTCAGGCACGACCCAGAAGGGCAGCCAAGAGGCCTCTGTTCCACCGAGGGAAAACAGAGCTCTCACCAAACCAGTCAAGCAGATTCCCACTGAGCTAGTTTGGGTTTTTTAATTGGCTAGAGGCCTAGAATCCAACTGGCAGGGATGGAGCAGACAGATGGGATCCTATATGAAGCTCCTGACTCATTCAACTTAGAAAGGGAAGAAAACCTTATTAGTCAGTTTCAAAGGGCTGCGACTTCGCAGGAAGCCTTCTCTGGCCCAGCCAGCTGGGACTGCCTCGCCCCCCTGGCTCGCACCGCCTGGCTCTGCCTAGCCCTGCCAGAGGCTGCTGTATCCTGGGCATTGCAGCAGGGTACTCTCCAACCCTACTCCTATACCGGAGAACTGCGGCTTCCTGGGTCCTGAGGTTTCCTGTGTGCCCACCAGCAAGGTGGACCATGGCCATCTTCACGGTGCCACCCTTGGCCTGAGCTCAAAGTGACCTTGCCCAGGAGGCTACTGGTGTCACTGAGCTCCACCTCCCCAGGATTTCAGCATGTGGCTGGGAACATGGACATCTGCTCAAACCAGTGGGTACAGTTTGTCTCTTATTGACCAAAGGATGCTCATCAGACCTCATCTCCTTCCCAACCCCTCTGAGAGTCCCCCACTGCCATCCGCGGGTCCATGGCTCCCCTCGCTGTAGCCAGATGGAGAATCTCCCTTCAGAGTTGCTGGAGGGGTTGCCTAGGCTTGACTTCATCCATCATTGTCATCCTCTAAAAGCCCTGGCCAAGGGATCTCAGCCCACAGGGCTGAGCCAGGCACCTTCTCAAGGGGCACTGCTCAGGGCCCCAGAGCACCTTGAGTCCAAAATCCATCAACTCACCCAACATCTCTTGCACACCTGCCATGTCCCTGACACTGTGTAGGCACCAGCAGTGGTGCTGGGAGAATGAGGCGTATTCCCTGTGATGACAGAGCTTATAATATCCTTTATATTTGTTTTCAAATAACATGCTTTCGGGAGGCCAGTAAGCAAACCATAATATGGCAGAGTGAAAATATCAAACGTTAGTCTTCCTTTTCCCTTTTCTTTGTGCCTACGATGTGCTGTGCACATAGATTATCTCAACTGAAGCTTTTAGCAATCCTTCTAGGACAGTTACTGTCATCCTGTTTCAGAGAGGAGGAAAGTGAGGTTCCGAGAGGTGGTGAGCTTGCAGAAGGTGACAAAGCTGCTAAGTGACTGAGTCGGATTCAAACTTGGCCCTGAAGCTTGTGTTCAAGGTATGCCCCGGCTCCAGGCTCCGGCCATGGGCTCTGCACAGGGTGGGGTTCTCAGGACAGGGAGGGAGAATGAATGAGCCCTACCCAGGCGCTCCCACCTGCAGCGACCTCACTGTCCTAGTAGGCGTGGCTGGGAGATTCAGCTGGACCCGGGGCTCTGGGGTCATCCACCTGACCCCTCCCAAAGTATGTGGCATTGCTGGGTTTTGTTAGAGGAGAAAACTAGACTTTTTTTTTTTTTTTTTTTTTTTTTTTTTTTTTTTTTTTTTTTTTTTGAGACGGAATCTCGCTTCTTGCCCAGGCTGGAGTGCAGTGGCCGGATCTCAGCTCACTGCAAGCTCCGCCTCCTGGGTTTACTCCATTCTCCTGCCTCAGCCTCCCGAGTAGCTGGGACTACAGGCGCCCACCACCTCGCTGGGCTAGTTTTTTGTATTTTTTTAGTAGAGACGGGGTTTCACCATGTTAGCCAGGATGGTCTGGATCTCCTGACCTCGTGATCCGCCCGTCTCGGCCTCCCAAAGTGCTGGGATTACAGGCTTGAGCCACCGCACCCAGCCGAAAACTAGACCTTTTTACAGCCACCAAGCAAATAGAACTGTGGCTTCCTTTCAGTGTTTAGAGCTAGTTTTATGTACTCTTGACAGTTTCAGAATAGTTTTCCCCTGGAAACGGGTGGGGAGGGGGAGATATGCACTCTAACCTCTGGTGTTTGTGCTGGGCCACAGATACAGATACAGCAGGTTCCCCACTCTCCCCGACTCAAAGCGGGAGATGATCATTCAACAGAAAAATCCCAAGTTCTGCAGCAAGTGGCCTACGGAGGAGCTGTGAGAGCCCAAGGGAGGACCTGGACCTCCTGACACACCCAGCAGCTGGCTGCTTCTCCCTGTGGGAAACCAGAGTGAATGTGCTTTGAAAGCAGGAGTCTCCCAGAGAGGCCAGGTGTGGCGGCTCACGCCTGTAATCCCAGTGTTTTGGGAGGCTGAGGCGGGAGGATCACTTGAGCCCAGGAGTTTGAGACCAGCCTGCGAAACTTGGCAAGAGCCAGTCTCGACAAAAAAACTTAAAAATTAGAAGGTGTGGTGGCACACGACTGCAGTCCCAGCTATGTGGGAGGCTGAGGCAGGAGGATCACCTGAGCCCAGAAGATTGAGGCTGCAGTGAGTCGTGTTCACTTCACTCCAGCCTGGGCAATAGAGCAAGATCTTGTCTTTTTTTTTTTTTTTTTTTTTTTTTTTTTTTTGC
>NC_045447.1:6499447-6572125 GCF_002776525.5 Piliocolobus tephrosceles
CGCCATTCTCCTGCCTCAGCCTCCCGAGTAGCTGGGACTACAGGCGCAGCCACCTCGCCCGGCTAGTTTTTTGTATTTTTTTTTTAGTAGAGACGGGGGTTTCACCGTGTTAGCCAGGATGGTCTCGATCTTTTGACCTCGTGATCCGCCCGTCTCGGCCTCCCAAAGTGCTGGGATTACAGGTTTAAGCCACGACACTGTCTCTTTAAAAAAAAAAAAAAAAAAGTCTCCAAGAAGGAGAGGAAAGCCCGGGTTAAAGGGGCTTCCAGTACAAGGTGTGCGGAGGAGCTGGGAGGGTCGGGAGAAGATGGTGCAGGGTTGGGGAGGTAAGGCTGCACAACTCTCTTCTCATTTAGGAAGCATTGCATTCAACCTCCCCATTCAGAAGAAAGGAAAATAGTTCACTGATCCCCTCGGAAGGTCCAGGGCCCAGCCAGGCTAGAGAGCTCTAGGGGTCCCCTATTGGCCCAGGGCTGACAGCCAGACCAGGCCAGACCAGCCCCTGCTCTCCCCGAGTTCCCATTTCCTGTTGAGCTGTTGGAGCCATTCAGGTCAGCGCAGGCTGGAGGCCAAGCAGAGGGGTCACCGCTAACTATATGCTAATGACAGCAGGGACCAATCAATTTCCCCTTAATCAGGCAATCAATGTGCACTGCAGGTGTGTCAGATCCTGGCCTGCAACTGAGGGAGGGGGAGTGGAGGGACAGCCAGGCGCGTGGAGGGGAAGAAGGGAGGAGAGGAGCAGAGAAAGGGAAGAGAGGGCACCCAGGTCTCCACCCCCGCCCCCACCCCCAGCTAGACGCGGCCAAGCTCCCAGCCCCACCCTCCCCTCCATCCCAGAGGGACCCGGCTGCAAATTGAAATCACTGCTCCAGGAAAGAACCAAGGGGAAAAGAGAAGGAAAAAAAAAACAGCATCTTTTTAATCAACGCTCAGAGCTGCAGTCGCTAATGAATTCAAGGTACTTGGGAACCCCAGGACAAGGCTGGGTGGAAGGAAGCCAGAAGGCCTCCTCCCCCACCGGCGCTCTCCTCCAGGCTCCCGCTTAGAGCTGGGAGGTGGGGGAGGCAGGGAGGGGACCTATGGAAACCTTCAGACTGGAGGGACCTCCAGGTGTTCTGGTTCAACCCCTCCATTTAGAGAAGAGCTCCAGGGCCCTGCAGGGGAAGGGTCACCCAAGGTCACAGCCAGGGCAGGGGCTTTTACTCTGGGCACCTGTCCCACTTCAGGCTCCTCTGCTCTCTCTCAGCTTAAGGGCTGCTCTTAAAAAAAGTATAAGCTTGTGGAATGAATGGTTTGCATAAAGAAAAAAGACCAAAAAATTTTATTTAAAACAGGTATAAGCAGATCCCATTATCCCAGTCTCCTCTCTGAACAGCCCTCTTCTCTGCACAAGCTGGAGTTGTTTATTTTTTGCACGCCTACTGTGTGCCAGGCTTCAGCTACAATAGCACACTGAATTGTCCCAGCTGCCCTCACAGGACCCAGTTGCTGTCGTCATCCTCGTTTTGCAGATGTGAAAGCCGAGGCTCCAGCAGGATTAGAGAATATGCCAACAGGTTAGCCAAGTTGGGGCGGAGGTAGGGGCACACAGCCTCTGGACCTCCAAATCCTCTTTCCAAGAGCCCCACAATGGTTCTGGCCAGAGGCTAGGTCTCCCCACAGTGCTGGGAGGTGCCCTGGCTCCTCAGCCCCTCCTCACCACCCCACTGCCTTTCCCCCTTCATGCATTCGCTTTGGCTTCAGATCTTACTTAGCCGAGGAGTTCCTTCGCTCTCCAAGTGACAAGCCACCAGGTTATGGCAGTTTTGACTTAGTCCGCGTTTGTTCCCTGGAAGCAAGTTCCAGGTGTCTCTGGGCTCAGCAGGAGCTGTGTGGCAAGACACCCATGACACCAGCCCCTCCCTTCCTCGCAGGCCTGTCCTATCCCTCACTTAACCCTCTCAACAGATGGGGCCACGGAGACCCAGAGGGGTTCGTTGACCTGCCCAAGGTCACCCAGCAAACCAGTGGCACCACTGGTGTTGGAGCTCGCGTGATTCTGCTCCAGTCTATGGTGGCATAGCCCCTGCGTGCCGCGGTGTCCTGCAAATCTGAGAATCCCCTCCTCTTCCACCTGTTCTTTTTGACACCTCTGGAGCTGCCAGATCGGGAGGCAAAAAGAAAAGTGGGTCTGAGAAGGAACAGGATAAATAATGCTGCTTCGGGAATGCATGGCCTGGGAAACACATTCCCAGAAGAGCTCATTTCAAACGTTCTGCTGTTGAGAGCTTCGTGCAGTGGAAACTGTAGGCAAAAGCTGAGGTTCAAGGCCACGCCCACCAAGGGGAAAGCGTGCATCTGGCTTGCATCTCCATCGTACCTGCCTGGCTCTTTCTGTCATAATCTGCCCATTCTCTCCCACCGCAGGCACACACATGTGCACATGCATGCATGTACACACACACAGCACTGCAGCCTTGGCAAGCCTCAGGAACCCAGGCTGGGGCTGACCTCAGCCGTAAACCTCCAGATTTCAGAAGCAACCCCACTGAGGGTGGCTCAAGTCAAAGGAGGTGGGCCTTGTAAAGGTGAAACAGCTCCTGGCATAAGGACAGGAAAGACCCCAAGTGTACCTAGGGCCTTGAGGGGATGACCAGGAAGCGCTAGCTGTACGTTGATCGAGATGACAGCCACTAGCCACTTTGAATTAAAACTAAGTCCAGCCAGGCGCAGTGGCTCACGCCTGTAATCCCAACACTTTGGGAGGCTGAGGCGGGCAGATCACTTGAGGTCAGAAGTTCAAGGCCAGCCTGGCCAACATGATGAAACTCCGTCTCTACTAAAAATGCGAAAAATTATCAAGCAGGTGCCTATAATCCCAGCTACCGGGGAGACTGAGGCAGGAGAATCGATTGAACCTGGGAGGCAGAGGCTGCAGTGAGCTGAGATCACGCCACTGCACTCCAGCCTAGGCAACAAAGGGAGACTCCATCTCAAAAAACAAAACTGAATCCAATTTAAGTTTATTTCAAGTAAATAAAGTTTACTGTCCAGTTCCTCTGTGGTACTGGTCACATTTCAAGTACTCAGTAGCCACGTGTCATAAACCAAGCCCAAGCCTGAGAGAGCTCACCCCACCTGGCCGCCAGTGCAGACGTTGAACGTTCCACTGGGCAGCCTGTCTCCTGGAGACCAGAGTGCTGCTCTCTTTGGGGTGACTTCCCTCATCTAACAGCTGGATTCTTCTCCTTGCTCCTCTGGCACATGGCCCAGCATAGCCCCCAGCTGCAGGGCTGCCTTGTACCCTCTGAGCTCACCCACATCCCCAATTCCTCTTGGTCAAAATCTCAAGAGAGAAACCAGTACAGGTGAGCACCAGGTGCAGGTAGTTGTGCCAGGTATCAGAGCCATGCCTGGGAAGCCAAGGCTGCAGGCAGGGGGGTTCCCTGGGGAGGGACATGGCTCCAGGGCCCAGAACATGGAGAATAAGAGTAAGAGAGAAATGGCACTGTGCATGTAAATGGCACTCTAGGGCAGGGGCATCCCTAACTGCTGAAGATCTTGCTATTACCAGCAACTCTAGTATAGGCACTCTTGATCACATTTCACAGATAAGAAAACAGAAGCTTGGGAAGGCAGAGTTAAGTAACTTATCTAGGATTGCACAGTCATTAATCTACAAACTCTCAAGCTCAAGTTTCCTAAAACGGTTGATCTGAGAGCAAGGCTGCCTTTCTAGGACAACCAGGCTGGCACCAGCATGGGCTTCCCGGGGGGCTCTGGTCTTCTTATTGCTTTATCCTTCTATGAGGAGAGAAGGACCCCTACCACTCCATCAAAGCGACCTCACCCTGATGGCAGTTCAGGGCCACCAGGTCTGAGCGACTATGGGATGTCAGACTGGTTCCTGCATGAGCCCTGGCCTGGAGACAAGTCGGCTTCCTAGGCGTGCAGGGCACAGAGAGGGTGAAGATGAATAGGAAGCCATGTTTCTGCTCATCCCCGAGTCAGAGCTCCTTGGGCTGTGTGTATCCAGGGTAGACTGACTGCTAAAACAATCGGTTCCCAAATCTCAGTGGCTCAGCACAGTGAAAGCTTCTTTCTTGCTGTGTCACTGTCCAGCGCACGTGCTTGGGAAGGAGGAGCCAGTACTCCACACAGTCATCCAGGGCCCCAGGCTCCTTGCCATCCTGGGTGGTGGCTCCACCATGCCCCAGGGCAGGAGTCAACAAGCTTTCTCCCTAAAGGACCAGATGGGAAATACCTTAGGCTTCGCAGGCCACTCAGTGACAATTAATGATTTCTGTCATTGTGGTGCAAAAGCAGCCATAAACAACCTAGCAAGGAATGGGCAAGACTGTGTTTCAATAAAGCTTTATTTACAAATACAGGCAGAGAGCTGGATTTGGCCTGTGAGCCTCAGTTTTCTGACCCCTGTCCTAGAGCCTTGGAGTTCCTCTCTGGACCCTCTGCATCTGATGAGAAGACCAGGAAAGAGAGAGCTATGGGAGATTGTGCAGGAGGTTTTAGGGGGCACAGGTCTGGAAGTGACATACATCCCTTCCACCTACACCCCACTGTCCAGAACTCAGTGATGTGGCCTCATCTCACTGCCAAGGAAGATGGGAAATGTAGTTCTCCTTTGTGTGCATGAGAATCTGAGTGGTCACCTGCTCCCTCCTCCTACCTCTGGTCCATACAACAATCATTTCCAGATAGGAGGCCTCCCTCCTCATTCTTTGGAAGCTTTGACAGTGAGAATGATCTCCCAGTACACTGCTGGAGCTATTCCTCTCACCCAAATATCGAGTTCTGGGAGGGCTGAGAAGCCCCATAGTGGACAAAGAATGGCTCCATCCAAGGCCTTCTAGGGGAAACCATTAGTCTCCAGCAGGTGCGATGGAACAATTGCTGGAATCAGCTGCCTTGATCTCAAGAACAACTTACCTTGTGGTCAGCTCATTCCTTCAGCGGTTATTATACTGGGGATATAACAATGAAAAAGACCTATCTGAACCTTGCCCTCATTCACCCGAAGACCTCTGTTCTTTTTAAGTTAGCTCCTGATGTTCCCCTTGCTATGAACTAAGGGCTGAGCCAAGGACTTTTTGCCGTTCTCCTTTATCCCCCAACAGTCCCAGGAAGAAAGTCCATGGTAGACTGTAAAAATGAAACTAACACTTTATCCCTCCTTGTATTCACATCTTTGCCATATGAATTTGTAGTTTCCTTCCACTCTCACTCTGGAATCCACCAAGAGGCTTCCATTTTCCAATAGGATGTTAGAAACTAATACAAGCAAAGGCTCAAAAACCATGTATGTAATGGGGTTGGCTCTCATTCTTGTACCTCTGTCATCACCAGGAGAATACACCCAGGCTAACCTGACAGAAAACCAAAGAGACGTGGAGCAGAGCCAAGTCACCCCAGCCAACAGCCAGCTGACTCTCAAATGTGGCAGTGAGCCCAGCCAATGCCTACAAAACTGTAAGACCTGTGATCCTTCTTCCCTAGCTGACTGCAGATGCATGAGGAGCAAATGCTTACTGTTGCAGGCCACCAGAATTTGGGGTTGTTTGTTATGCAGCATTATTGTAGCAATAGATAACTAATACGCTCTTGTTCTCTCCCTTTTGAATATGGAAAAGCTCAGCCTGAGAGATGTTAATTAATTTGCTCAAGGTCTTACAGTTGGCAAATGGTAGAGCCTGGATGTGCCCCTGTATCTCCCTAGCCACTGTACTCTACACTAGAGCACAAGTTGCACGAGGGCTGCTGTCCCCCAGGGTTAGTGTGTTGGAAATTTAATCCCCAATGCAACAGTGTTGAGAGGTGGGACCTCTAAGAGGTGATTAGGTCATAGGGGCTCTTCCACTATCTCTCTTGCATGTGCCCTCCTGCCTTTCCACCTACTGCTATGGGATAACACAGCAAGAAGGCCTTCACAAGATGCAGCCCCTTGACCTTGGGTTGCCCAGTCTCCAGTCTATAAAAAATAAACCTCTGTTCTTTATGAACTACCCAGTCTCCAGTGTTCTGATATAGCAGCAAAAAATGGACTAAGACAAGGGCCAAAGTTTTTGTCTAAAGACTTGACAAACGCTTAACTCCACTCAACTGTGATAGTGTCTGGCATTCGGTAGGTGTCAGTATTTGTTTTTTTTTATTATTATACTTTAAGTTCTAGGGTACATGTGCATAACGTGCAGGTTTGTTACATATGTATACTTGTGCCATGTTGGTGTGCTGCACCCATCAACTCGTCAGCACCCATCAATTCATCATTTATATCAGGTATAACTCCCAATGCAATCCCTCCCCCCTCCCCCCTCCCCATGATAGGCCCCGGTGTGTGATGTTCCCCTTCCCGAGTCCAAGTGATCTCATTGTTTAGTTCCCACCTATGAGTGAGAACATGCGGTGTTTGGTTTTCTGTTCTTGTGATAGTTTGCTAAGAATGATGGTTTCCAGCTGCATCCATGTCCGTACAAAGGACGCAAACTCATCCTTTTTCATGGCTGCATAGTATTCCATGGTGTATATGTGCCACATTTTCTTAATCCAGTCTGTCACAGATGGACATCTGGGTTGATTCCAAGTCTTTGCTATTGTGAATAGTGCCGCAATAAACATACGTGTGCATGTGTCTTTATAGCAGCATGATTTATAATCCTTTGGGTATATACCCAGTAGTGGGACGGCTGGGTCATATGGTACATCTAGTTCTAGATCCTTGAGGAATTGCCATACTGTTTTCCATAATGGTTGAACTAGTTTTGTTGAGTGGGTGAAAGGGTCTTGCTTTTGAGTTGCAGTGACTGGGAGGCCCTTCTTACACCCAGGAAGCACACAGGGACATTGACTCTCCCCTCATAACAGGGAGAAGAGGAAGCCACTGCACTAGAGATCAAAATTCTCTCCAGCAACAGGAGCCTGGAATCAGGCAGACACTGGGGACACATTACCACTCAATCATGCCCTTTGTTCTCTAGCAGACCCAGGGAAAACAGGGGCAGAATCAAAGCACAAGGAAGGAAAGTATCTTTTAAAATCACTGGGCTTTTTGACATAGTGACAGCCCCTCTGGGAAAGATGTAGGGAAGAGGATGCAGGGTGGAGCTCAGGAGGGTTGGAGGGGCGTCTCAGAGCAGAGGGGCTGCTGCTTGGTACAGGCCAAGATGACACCAGGTGAAACCAAGAAGCTGCCCAGAGGGACCTCTCTGGGGACTGTTGGGGGAAAGAAGCTTCATCAGGCCTTTCATAAAGCTTTCTTCTCACCCCTGTTCACCCCAATCTTGCAATTCCAAGAGCTCCCCAGAAAGCCCCGGCTCTGCCCAGCATTAGAATTGTGTGCCGTTCAGAGGAGTGAACATTGTCTCACTGGCTGGAGTTTTATGCACACACACACACACATGCACACACACACACACATGCACGCACACACACAGATCCAGGGGAAAATTGATTTTCACTTATTTTACCCACCGTGCACCCATGCTGCAGCAACCTTGTGATTGTATCATGCTCCTACCCCTGTTCCTTGTCAGCACTGATATATTTCCAATTGAAAAGGAATGCAGAATTGTATAGGCATGCATGTGCACCCCTCACCCCCCGACACACATGCACATGTGCGCACACACACACACAGACGCATACACAGAAACCCATCCTGATGGGCCAGCTTGGCTTCTTGGGCAGTCTGATATTATCCAACCACCTGACAAAGCAAAGCAGCCAGCAGGTAAGAGGTGTCTAAGATTCACTGTCTCCTGAAAATTCCAGAGCCCCAGCCCCACATGTCCCTCCTGTCTCTCCAGGAGTCTGAGCGGTGTTCAGGACACTCCAGGGTCTTTCTAAAAGCGTAGAAGCTGGTGTCATCTATTGGCTGGGCCCCCAGGATGGGGCTGAGCCATAGAGCCCTTTCTAATTCTCTCTCTAAAAGCTTCTATCACGGACTGACTATGCCAGTGTGTGTTTTATTTATGACTGTCTAATCCGGTACTCATCATAACGCAGGGTGCACAGCAGGCAGTGGGTGTCAATAAGTGTTTGTAGAAATTAATGTAATTTGTAAGTAATGAGAATGTTCTTAGAGGCAGAAAAAGAATGCAGTGCTCTCTGCTCAGTACTGATAAAAAAACAAAACAAAACAAAAAACTATCCCCAATTCTTCTAGCCCTGGTTCTTTGGGGGCACAGCCCCAACATAAGTAAACAGCAGAGCAGGGCTGGTTTCAGATGTGTGTTGCCATTATGGGTCACTGCTATGAATCAGAGGGACTGCTGGTTAAGAACTAGATCCTGAGGTCAGGCAGACCTTTGCTTGAACCCTGGTTCTCGTACGTGTATGGCTTTGGGCAAGTTACCTCATCCCTCTGAGCTTCCTATTATAATGGTGGTAATCATAGGATCTGCTTTCACAGAGTTACCATGGGTTTTCAGTGAGATAAAGCACAGGAAGTGCAGCACAGCCCCAGCACGGCCTTAGTGCTCATTCATGGTGGCTTATGCCACTGCTGCTGATGTTGATATTCATGCAGAGTTCAGGTTTGGCTCTGCTGGAAGGAGGTAAGAGAAGCAAGAACTGGGTCCCCTGAGGGCTCACAACTGAGTGGAGAGAAAGAGAGCACTTATGGAGAATATCTTGAAAAGCAGTGCTTGCTAAACTTGGCTCCAAGTTCAGTAGGAGGTCAGAGGAGCAAGAAGGCAGAGTGGGCTGAAGTGGTCAAGGGAGGCTTCCTGGAAGAGGAGAATCTGGAGACAGGCTCTAAAGGATGGGTCAGATGAGATGATGGAAAGTAGGAAGGGCAAAAGGCCTGGAGCTGGAAGAAGCAGTGGGCAGTGGCCTGCAGAGAGCTTCCAGACAAGAGAAAGGAGGGTGGGTGCACATCACAAATTTGGAGACACAAGATTGATTTGACTTTTGCCATAATGATGGCATTGGGGCCAGGTGCAGTGGCTCATACCTGTAATCTCAGCATCTTGAGAGGCCAAGGCAGGAGGACTGCTTGAGCCCAGGGGTTCAAGACTAGCCTGGAAAACATAAGGAGACCCCATCTCTACAAAAAAAAAAACTTAGCTGGGCATGATAGCCCATACCTGTGCCCCAGCTTTGCAGGAGGCTGAGGCAGAGGGATCACGTGGGCCTAGAAAGTTGAGGCTACAGTGAGCCGTGATCGTGCCACTTCACTCCAGCCTGAGTGAGAGCAAGAGTCTGTCAAAACAAAACAAAAAAAAGACGAGTTAACAAATTGTGATAGTCATATATAGTTCATATAATGGAATACTACACAGCAATGAAAAAAAGACAGCATTCAAAGCATACTGGTGGGAGAGATGCTGACGTTTCCCTCAGGAGGAAATTCGTGTTTGGTGACTGCAATAATGTGAAAACAAAAGTGCCTCCTCCAGTCTGGCAGTGATTGTCTGACCAATAACCTTTGTGCAGGCCTCACCTCTCACTCTCTGCTCCCCTCTCCACCGCTTCTTTCCTTCCTGGACTCAGGATTCCTGAAGGAGGTGGACAGGCCTCCGCTGAGCACAGGCACAGAAAGGACAGCTGCCCTTACCAGCGATGGTGCTTCAGCACCACGGACAGCGCCCCAGGCACTTGCCACAACCTTAGGCTCAAAGTGCCAGTGACTTCCAGGGCCCCATAAAAGCACCTGCTAACCAACCCCCAGGAGCTGGCTGCTGCTCTCCTGCCATGCCCACTCTCCAACCTCCTATGACTTTTTTTAATATCTTTTACTTCTCAAAGCTGAATTCTGTGTTCTAAGAGATCAGCTGATACACTTCTCTCATTCAATCCCGTTTGTTGAGGATCCCGTCTGTGCCAGGCACCATGTTTATCCACTCATGGGAGGGGGATACAGAGGATCTCTCTGGTTGCCACTAAAATCCAGTGTCCCCAAAGTCTCCTGGATCCCTGGGTGCCTTTGCCAGAGAAGTGACTCCAAAGAAGTGAATGTAGGCACCTGGGGAACCAGTCAGTGGGCAGCTGCACCCTCCCAGTGCCCCCGACTCACTCGTTATTGCTAAAATAGCTGCTGTTGAGGGCACAGGGATGTTGCAGCAGCCACGGAAGCAGGCTGTGATGTAATGATTGCACTGAAACTGCACACCCCTTTGCAAGGCGGGTCTGTGACTATCAACACTTGACAAGACAGCCCAGAGGGATGAGGCCACATTCCTCAAGCCACACAGCTGAGAAGTAGCAGAGCAGGACTCCCTGTGTTTCTGACTCCAGACCCCTCACTCCTTTCTCCCCTCCCTCTCTCTAGGCTCAACCACAGAGGGTCCTATTAAACTGAATTGCCATTTACGTGGGTCAGCAAATGGCTGAATATCAGAAGTGTCATGTGTCTCCACCTAGTATTTTCTCCTCTGAGAGCATCTCTTCCCCTGCCAGGAATCTGCTTCTTCCCATGGCTTCCAGGCCACTGGGTCTAGGCAGGGGTGACCTTCTCCACCCTGGGCAGGCTGGGAAGAGCTTCTCCTCTAGAGGAACTGCCCACCCAGGGGTGACCCCACTGATGCAGTCTAGACTGTGACCCTTGCAGAAGCTAATGAACACAGGTCATAAAGAGAAAAGCAGCTTTGTGAAATAATCCTTGCTCTGGGAGGCTGCCTGGCGAGAGCTGGCAGCTTCATCAGAATGTTTATGGAGGGGAATTAATCAGGAAACTCGGTGGAGTTGCCCGTGGTGGGGAGGACTAAGGAAGGTGGTGGAGCTTGGGAGGGAGGGTGTTCCGTCTCGGTAATCAATGGTGGAAATTATTCTGTGAATATCAATGGTCTAAACGTGGCCTCGAGGCTGGAGGGTACCAGGAAGCAAGAAAGGGCAGGCTGATTGAGACCTGCATGGCCCAATAACTGCCCAGCCTCTGCAGCTGCAAAGAAGAAAGGCTGTTGCCCTTCATTCACTCACCCACTCACTGATTCTTCCCTTCAATCAGGAGCCAGGGAGGCCCTCCAATAGGCAGGAACCTGTGCTGGTTGCTGGGACCAGGGCAGTAGTCACAAGACAGACATGACCCTGCCTTCCTGGACTAGATTGCAAAGACATTTAGAATCAAACTCAGAGATGCTGAGCCTTTTTATAACTTTCCGAGTTCCTCTTCCATCTCTGACCTCTGTGCATAATCATTATCATTTATTGAGCCTTACTGAGAGCCAGGCATGGTGCCATTCTCTCAGTAAATCCTGACAATCCATGTTTGGAGTAGACACCATTATTCTGAAGTTACAAATGTGGAATAAGGCTCAGAGAGGTCAAGGAACTTGCCAAAGGTCCCTGAGTTAGCCAGTGGCCATATGGATCTCAAACCCAGGTCAGGCTGAGTGCAGAGCCCACTCTCTTAGCCACTCTGACATACAGTTTCTCAAAGGGAGTGCAACATGTGTATGCTTTGACCCGCCCCCCCAACTGCCCTGGCTTCCGCATTCTCCCCACTTCCAGCTCACAGCCCTAATGCCTGTTCCTCTTGGTTCTCCTTAATCCCTCACGCCTCTTATTCGCTTTGCGGCTGGAGGATAATTAGGCAAAATGAAACTACTTAAGGAAAACTGGAGTTCTTTGAAGACACTGAGAGGAAACCTCTGACGGCTAAGCATGAGGGAGTGACTCCAACCAACGACACCTTGTCCTTGGCATCTCAGGGCTCCTACCCGTGCCTTCCCTATCCTGTCCTGAGAACTGGCCCTCAGTTTCAGATCCATGCTGTGGGCAGGGGACACAGTACCAGGGGACAGGAAGAGTGCCGAGGATGTGATGTGGTCACACTGTGTCCTTCAGAGAGGCCCTTGGTCTCCTCTGAGTCTTTTTCTTTTTTTGAGACAGAGTCTCACCCTTTCACCCAGGCTGGAGTACAGTGGTGTGATACTGGCTCACTGCAACCTCCACCTCCTGGGTTCAAGCAGTTCTCCTGCCTGAGCCTCCCGAGTAGCTGGGACTACAAACGCACGCCACCACGCCTGGTTAATTTTTGTATTTTAGTAGAGGTGGGGTTTCATCATGTTGACCAGGCTGATCTCAAGCTCCTGACCTCAGGTAATCCGCTCATCTCGGCTTCCCATAGTGCTGGGATTACAGGTGTGAGCTGCCCACCGTGTCTGGCCTCCTCTGAGTCTTTTTCTCCGCAGTCGTAAACACAGGCGCTAAGCTGGCTGACCTGTAAGCTCCTTCCAGTTCTGGCTGTCTGCGGGGGCCTCCTGGCTGCTCCTCACTGTGGGACCAAAAGCTACGGCCTCGGGCGGGGTGGCCCTGGGTGTGTCCTTTCCCCCTTGCTCCCACCGGGCTTCCCAAGGGCCCAACAGTCCCATCACTCACTTGGCAGTAGTTGCAAGGCTGCTGGACACCATGGATGCAGCAGAGCCATGACCCAACCCAGCTGGGTCAGGCCTGTTGGAGGTGGGGTCTGGTGGGAGGCGACTGGATCATGAGAGCCATTTCTAATGGTTTAGCACTATCCCCTGGCTGCTGTTCTCATGATAGGGAGTTCTCAAGACATCTGGGGTTTTTTTAATTAAAAAAAAGGGTTAATTGGCTTACAGTTCTGCAGGCTATACAGGAAGCATCGCGGCATGTGCTTCTGGGGAGTCCTCAGGGAGCTTCCAATCATAGAGGAAGGTGAAGGTGGAGCAGGTGTCTCACATGGCAGAGTAGGAGTGAGAGAGAAAGGGAGGGTGCCACATTTTTAAACAAGAGATCTGGTTGTTTAAAAGTGTGTTGTGCCAGCTACAGTGACTCACACCTGTAATCCCAGCACTTTGGGAGGCCGAGGCAGGCAGATCACTTGAGGTCAGGAGTTTGAGGTCAGGCCTCACTTGAGGTCAGGCCTTGAACATGGTGAAACAAAAATTAGCCGGGTGTGGTGGCACGTGCCTGTAATCCCAGCTACGGGGGAAGCTGAGGCAGGAAAATCACTTGAACCCAGGAGGTGGAGGTTGCAGTGAGCCAAGACTACTCTGGGCAACAGAGTAAGACTCCATGTCAAAAAAATAAATAAAAAGTGTGTTGTACCTTCCCCTTCCCCTTCTCTCTCTTCCTCCTGCTCAGGCCATCTAAAATGTGCCTACTTCCCCTTCACCTTTGCCTTGATTGTAAGTTTCCTGAGGTCTCCCCAGCCATGCCTCCTGTACAGCCTGTGGAACTGTGAGCCAATTAAACCTCTTTTCTTTATAAATTACAGTCTCAAGTATTTCTTAATAGCAGTGCAAGAACAGCCTAGGACAGTGACTTTATTTGGAATAAGGGTCTTTGCAGATGTCATTAAGGTAAGGCTCTGAAGATGACATCATCCTGGATTGGAGTGGACGCTAAACCCAATGATAATGTCCCTTTAAGAGACTTAAAAGAAAACACATGCATGGAGAAAAGGGTTGTGTGAAGACAGGTAGAGATTGGAGCTATGCAGCCAAAAGCCAAGCAAGACTAGGGATTGCCCAAAGCCAGGAGAGGCACGAAATAGAGTCTCTCTGAGCCTCCAGAGGGACCCAACCCTGCCAACACCTTGATTTTGAACTCCTGGCCTCCAGAACTGTGAGAGAATAAATTTCCATTGTTTTAAGCAACCAGTTTGTGATCATTTGTTACAGCAGCCGCAGGAAACTAACACAATGTCCAAGGCTCTGTCCTGGTCTGGGGCATCAGGGACAGCTCCCTAGAGGAAGTGGCATTTGATCAGAGGCCTGAAAGCTAAAGGAGGTATAGGAGAGGAGTTAGCAGCAGAGAGCATTCCAGGCTGAGGAAATAGCAGGTGCAAAGACCCTAAGGCAGGAAAGAGGATCTGAAGGAAGGAAAGACCCAGAGGACTGCCACGCTGGGGAGGGAGGAGGTAACACCAAATGCTTCTTGAGAGGTGGGCAGAGGAAGACTCCCCTGCCCCAGAGGAGTCTGGACGTTCTGCTGAAAGAACAGGATGCTGCTTCCAGCTGGGAATCTGAGAGAGGTCAACCCCATCGGACCCGAGTCTGGCTGGTCTCTGCCCTTCCCACGCCTGCAGCTCTGGATTAATACTAGCTGATGGACGGATGGGCTTTGTTGTGATGTGTTCGAGGAGTGCAGTTCACCCTGAGTGTGTCTGTCGTGTGCTCACTGCTTCCCAGGACCGTGTCTCACCCCTCCCTGTCTCTGCGTCCATCCTGAGTCCTTTGTCCCTTGTCAGACAACCCCCTGCAGAGTTCCTGTCCCCTCAACCCCCAATTCCTATACCCCAAGCTCGTCGCGTTAGCAGGAGACTTCCCTTCCTTTTGTCATCCTCAGACTGAATTAAAATAACATTGCCACGGAGCCGTGTCCGAGGTACCCAAGGAATTCTGAGTCTCCGGTGACTTCATTAGCTCCAGCGCCTTGAGTCATTCGAGCCACGGTGCTTTCTTGTCCCGTCCCCTCCTCCTGCAGAGGGGGTCTTATTAGCTGGGAAATATGAACCACTTAGTAGTTCCATTAACTGAGCGCTTTCAACACGTTTCGTCTCTGCCTTTCTTCCCACGCTGCCCTCTCCCGTGTGTCTGCCTCTCTACTCATTAGCTGGAGGTGCCTCCGCTCTGACTTTCTCCCCGGCACTCCATCGCTCTACCCCTTCCCTTCCTTGTCTCTCCCATCTGTTTCAGAAGCAAAGGACGTGAATGCCTTCAACCAGGACCTCCTCCTTTAGGGAATGCTTAATGCCCACAGGCTCGGCCTCCCCCACATGGTGTCAGGACCCTGCCCACCTCACCTACCCCAGGTTCCCAGAGGTCTCCCGGAGCTCCTGAAGTGGGCATCACGCGTGCCCCTACAGCGGTTTCAGCCGCAGCCACCGCATGGCCCCTCACCCTGCTCCCCTCTGCTGTCCTGGCCTCCGCCCACAGTCCAGACCTGGGGTACTTCCCTCCGACCGTAGAAGAATGGCAGGTGTCCCCACCAATGGGGCCACTGCCAGGAGCTGCTAGACTCCACCCTCCATTCCCTGGGGATTCCTCCATGGTCATCTGGGCCCCACAGGAGCGTAGTTGGAGTGTGGCCTGCTCCAGAGGCCACCAGCTGACCCCCAGTCACCCCACCTCTTCCTACCCTCCCTCCGGGGGTCAGCAGCCATCCATGGCCACCTCACGTGTTCTGGTGTCTCCTGCTCTTACCTCGTAAAAACCTCTCTTTCTGCTGGGCGCAATGGCTCACACCAGTAATCCCAGCACTTTGGGAGGCCGAGGCAGGCAGATCACTTGAGGCTGGGAGTTCAAGACCAGCCTGGGCACATGTGAGGCCTCAAATAAAAAATATTTTAAAATAGGCTGACTGTGATGGCTCACACCTGTATTCCCAGCACTTTGTGAGTCCAAAGAGGGCAGATCACCAGAGGTCAGGAATTCGTGATCAGCCTGGCCAACATGTACTAAAATACAAAATTTATCTGGGCATGGTGGTGCACGCCTGTAATCCCAGTTACTTAAGAGGCTGAGGCAGGAGAATCGCTTTAACACGGGAGGCAGAGGTTGCAGTTAGCCAAAATCACGCCACTGCACTCCAGCCTGGATGACAGAGCAAGACTCCATCTCAAACAAAAAAAAATTTTTTAATAAAAAAATAAAGGAAATTACCCAGGTGTGGTGGTGCATGCCTGTAATCCCAGCTCCTTGGGAGGCTGAGGCAGGAGGATCACTTGAGCCTGCAAGGTGGAAGCTGTAGTGAGCCATGATCACACCACTGCACTCCAGCCTGTGTAACAGAATAAGACCCTTTATCAAAAAACAAAAACCAAGAAAACCCTCTCTGTCCTTCCAGTTCTCATGAAAAGACTGCAGTGGGCATGGCTGGGATGTCACAGACCCTGCCGTGTGGGGAAGGGGCTACTGTCACAGCAACAAGCGTAGCCTGGAAAGACGCCAGTGCTCGTGCAGAGAGAAAGAAAACAGACCAAGACCCAGGTGGGGTCCCAGAGGGTGAAGGGGATGTCAGGCTGCTGTTGGTCTCAGGGGAGCCTTCCCTGTCACTCCCACTTCTGGGCTCATGACTCAAACTGGGTTGAATGGAACCAACTTTCATTGGGCGTTCCTCGTGCCAGGTCCTGTGCTAGGCACTGGGCATTTGGGGGGGAAAACATCAAGAGAGAGGTCATAAGTAAACAGTTCAAAGGAGGTAGGGGCCGGAGCCTGGGCCTGCAGCTGGACAGCCTCTGTTCTTCAAACACCAAGTGGGCCTCTGTGCTTGGAGCCTGGGGAGAGCACCGGGGCACCCTCTCCTTTCACTCAAGGGGTTCAAGGGTGCCACAGCAGGCACAGACCCCAGGCGCCTGCCACAGTGGCACTCAGCGTGCTGGAAGGCGGGGCTGGGTTGGAGCTGGGTCGGCCTCTTGCCTCTGAGTCTTATAAGTTGCATGACCTGGGTAGACTGTTCCACCTCTCAGGACCTCAGTTTTGGCATCTCTAAAATGGGGTGATAGCATGTGCCCCACTGTGTTGCAGTGAGGATGGAATGCGGCCATTCGCTCAGTGCCTGGCACGCAGTAAGCACGCAGCAAACCCTTGGTGACAGTTACCATCACAGTGGCATTCACTGGAAGTGGGGGTAGGGGCTTCTATGCAGGCAGGAAGGAGGGGAAACTGGCTCTGACTGGAGCACCGTGAAGGAGCTGGCATTTGGGCTGGGCTCAGGAGGACCCGGAAGCTTGCATTAGGAGAAAAGTATTTGTGCCCCAAGCCCCTGGACCTGCTGGTCAGTGCTGTGAGTCTGAGCACGGTGGCCTGTGCCCTCCACTGCTGTGCACGCTCATTGAGTTCCTGGTGGGTGCTGGGAGCCAGGGCTGCCAAGATGCACAAGTCCAAGGGGGACCATTCACACAGAAGCTGAGGTGGAAGGAGCCCCCGGGGCTCTGTGACCAGTAGCCCTGCCTCGGCCTGTGCTGGCTGGACACTGGAGACACGGCAACCAGTAGACCAGCCCCTGCAGTCACGGAGAGCCAAGGCTGTGTGCTGACAGGATGGGAGACCTGTGGCCAGCGAGCCCTACAGCCACAATGCAGAACCTCCCAGCCCTGGGTCCTTTCCAGGTATCTAGTGCTCTGGGGACCCGCAGGCTCCTGCCTCTCCCTGCGGAGATCGCTGCTTGTCCTGCATTGTGGTTGGAAGGTCCCAGCGGGTCAGGGAAGTAATGAGCAAGCTTGCCCTCCCCACCGCTTAGCCCACGGCTCTGCCAGGCCAATTAAGCTGCCTGCTAATCACCTGTGCAGGGGAGCGCTCAGCTGGGGCTGGCTGAAGTAAAACGATCTCCGTGCTCCATTGCGGAGAGGGGAGCTGTCACCCCACATCCAGCTCACATACTTGTGCCTTCTGGGTCAGGTTTGCTTTGCAGAAACATGGTTCTGCAGCAGAACCTCTTGAGGGGTTGCAAACTGCTGCAGATTGCAGGTATCCATTCATTCATTCAACAAATGCTGGTTGAGAGGCTCAGGGTGTCAGGTTCTGCACATGGACAAGGGGGACACAGGCCTTGCGTGGGTCTCACTTCAGTTGGGGAGCTCTGCTCGGGGCCTGGGATTTGGAGGGGTCAGTGAGTAAATTGGAGAGGATGCTGGAAGGTGATTCTCCAGGGAGAGAAGAATGCCAATGGACGGATCCAGAGGGAAACATGGGGCAGAAGGCACAGCGGCCCTTCTGGCTTCGTATATTCAGGTGCTAGGCCCACTGTAACATGTTAACTCAAACTGGGTGGCTTAACACAACTTCCATTTCTTCACAGTTCAGAAGGCCAAAAGTCCTAAGCCAAGGCAGGTGGATCACTCGAGGCCAGGAGTTCAAGACCAGCCTGGCCAACATGGCAAAAACCTGTCTCTACTAAAAATACAAAAATTAGCCGTGCATGGTGGCACATGCCTGTAATCACAACGACTTGGGAGGCTGACACAGGAGGATTTCTTGAGCCCGAGAGGTGGCAGTGAGCCAAGATCGTGCCAGTGCACTCTGGTCTGGGTGACAGCGTGAGATTCTGTCTCAAAAAAACAAAAGGCCACAAGTCTAGAATCAAGGCATCGGCAGGCAGGTTCCTCCTGGAGGCACTGAGGGAGAATCTGTTCCAGCCTCTGCCCTCCGGTGGCTGGGGTGTGTCTCAACTCATGATTGCACCCTTCCCATCTCTGCCTCTGTCTCTCCCCTGCCCTCTTCCCTCCGTGTCTCTGTTTCTTCACCTTTTTTGTCATCATGACACCAGCCGTTGGATTCAGGGACCACTCTAATCCAGTAGGTCTTCATTTTAATTTAACCAGTGACTCCTGCAAAGACTGTACTTCCAAATAAGGTCATATCCACATGGGTGAGGACTTCACTTGGGGTGAGGACTTCACTGGGGATTGGGACTTGAACTTATCTTTGGGGACCACTGTTCAAGCCACAGCACTTGGGTTTTCTTGAGTGTGGTCTCAGCCTGAGTCTGGCTGAGACTTGGCCCTGATCCTAACTCTCCTGCCTCCTCGGGGAGCCTAGGACGGTGCAGAGCTGTGGGGTCCCAGAGCAGGAAGGCGGCATCATGCAGCGGGAGACACCAGAGAAACTGTTGGGTAGTTTCTTGCACAGTTCAGCCACAGAGCTCTACATCAGACCCTCCGGTCTAGTTAGGATCAGCAGTCATGGGCCTCCCTGACTCTCCCAGTAGGGACCAAGGGAAATATTGACTGCCAAAGGAGCCCAAACCCCAGGCCACGTTGGGGTCCCCCACAGAGCCCGGCCCCAGAGGAGGCATGTGGGGTGCTCCAGAGAAAACCCCCAGAGGTCAGAGTCGCTGACCTGGCTGGGCACAACAGACCCCACCTCCAGACTGCCCAGCACTCCCACCTTTCCCAAAGGCTCTTTATTTTTCCCCCACAAAGTCTCTTTAGATGCCACACCTGCCCATGGTTTTCTCACCCCCATGCCCGGAGTGCCCTGTCTCTGGCCCCTCTCTGTTTCCTAGATAACCCCAAGTCATGCTCCAGGACTCCATTCAGCACCACTGGAATAGCTATGATCCCAAAGACCGACGTCACGAAATGTTGGCGAGGATGAGGAGCAACTGGAATTGCATGCATTCTGCAGGAGCGTAAGATTACACGCCTTCAATGGAGAACCGTTGGGCAGTTTCTTACACAGTTAAGCATCCACCTACCCTACAGCCCAGCAACTCCACTCCTAGGTGTTTAGTCAAGGGAAAGGCATGCACATGTTCACAAGAAGACTTGCCTAGGAATGATCATAGCAGCTCTGTTTGTATTGACCAGAAACTGGGAATAACTCCAAATGTCCATCTACAGACAAATGGTTAAGCCAATTGTGGCACATCCTTATTATGGGATATAGCTCAGCAATAGAAAGGGTTCACACCCACAACACCACAACTTCCGTGTTGCTCCTGGTTCACATCACAACATGGAAGGCTCTTGAGATGTGCTCAGTGAGTAGGCATGGTTCTCTCAAATGAAATCCCAGGCCAGGCACAGTGGCTCCCACCTGTAATCCCAGCACTTTCTGAGGCCTACTGAGGATCACTTGAGGCCAGGAGTTCAAGACCAGCCTAGGCAATATAGTGAGGCTCCATCTCCACCCCCAAAATTTTTTAAAAATAGCTGAGTGTGGTAGTGTGTGCCTGTTGTCCCAGCTACTCAAGAGGCTGAGGTGGAAGGATAGCTTGAGCTTGGGAGTTCGAGGTTTCAGTGAGCCAAGATTATACACCACTGCACTCCAGCCTGGGTGGCAGAGCAAGACCCTGTCAAAAAAGAAGGAAGGAAGGAAGGAAGGAAGGAAGGAAGGAAGGAAGGAAGGAAGGAAGGAAGGGAGGGAGGAAGGAAGGAAGGGAGGAAGGGAAGGAAGGAGACAAAAGTGATCTATGGTATTAAAAATCAGAACAGCAGAGGAGGGTATTGACTAGAAAGTGACGGAAATGGTCTATGTCTTGTTCCGGGAGGCAGTTACAGGGGTGTATGCAACTTGCTGAAAAGAACACTTGTGACCTGGGCATTTTACTGTGCCTTAATCATGCCTCCATTGTACATATGTGTATCTGTATGTATGCACGTGTGTGTATGGTATGTAAAGACCCTCGCAACCCTGGCCTCACTCCTCCAGAGAGTCCTTCCCACCCCCCCCCCCAGCTGAGTCAGGGGCTCCTCCTTCACGCTCCCCTCAGTGAGCATCTCTTCCTGCACCTGCCAGCTCGAACCCACCTGTCCAGCTGCTCAGCATCCCCAGCAGGGAACCCTTTGTGGCCACAGGTGGCAGCTGCGCCTTTTCATCTGCATGTCCCTGAGCCCAACCTCCCTCCTGAGGCTGAGATGTTTACTGAATGGACAAATGAGGAAATGATTACCACGTCTTTATATTTACAGCTGTAGCTGCAGCCCAGATACCTGTTTGTATCTATAAACTCCATTTCCACCTCCTATTTATGCCTATCTGTATTAAATCTACAGAGATTCATAGACAAAATGTCTAACATGCCTGTCACTCTGTCAGCTGTGCTGAGCTCCCGGAGGTGCTCGTGGAAGGTGTAAGCACTGGTCAGCCCACGGGTCCTTGGGGCCCCCGTGAAGTGACAGGACAGCAGCCTCCACCAGGCTTCCAGCCAGGCTTGCCCCCTCCTCTTTCTCATGTTTCTTCTCCCCTCCCAGCATGTGTCTCCCTCCGACTCAGGCATTACGTAGAGTTCAGGCTCAGAAATGAGACAGCGGGGTTCGATTTCTGACTCTGCTTTGTGACCTTGGGCAAGACACTAACTCTCTCCAGACCTCAGTTTCTTCATCTGTGAAATGGTTCATACTCATGCCTGCTTTGTTGGGGTATCAGCAGGGCCAGGGGAGGTTTTGTGTGTAAAGCACTGAGCCTGGTGCTTCAGAGGAATGGACCCATCAGACAGACCCTGCGTGGCCCCAGAGGTTTCACCAGTTAGGTGGGTCTCCCAGCACAGAGTTAGTTTATCTATCCCCACCCCACCCCCTGTGCCCGGGCAGCCTCCAGAGTCCTTCTCAGCTGCAAAGAGTATTTTCAGCTCAGACCATACAGCCCTAGGCTAATTTGAAAATGAGGCTCCTAAGGGAATCCCAAATACTAGGGCTGAGCTGCAGGGAGGGGCAAACATTAGCTTCAGAAAGCAGATTAGAGAAGGAAGCCCCCCGACAGCAGGAGACAGCAGAAATCAGGGCTTTGAAAAGAAAATGGCCAAATGCAGAGTAGGAAACCATTCTGGGCTGAGGGAGAGAACACACCCCGAATGTGATGAGGGTCACCTCTCTTTCCCAGTGATGACAACAATGCCAAGGCCTTTATCAGGGCCCTCAGTCCACGGCCTGGCCCCAGAAATGCTGGTCATGTCACTTGGCACTGAGGAGGGGCAGAGAGGTGGTGCCGTCAGCCCGCAAAGCCCAGGACCCACAATTGTCTGCAAGGCTCCACCCTTTCCTGGCTGTGTGACCTCGAGTAAGGTACTAAACATCTCTGAAGTTCATTTTCTCCTCAGGAGATGGTAAGTACAGGGCCTGCCTTGCACCGAGCACCGCGAGGATGCTGTCTCTGCGTCTGCCTGATCCCAGGTCCCTCCCCAAGGTCTGGCACAAGCAGGACTCTTGCTACAGACTTGGTAAAGAGTGAAGGACAGTCCCAACTAGACCATCCTCTTCACTGACAAGGAGGGTGGGGAAACTGAGGCACAGAAGAGTTGCTTAGGGTGACTTTGGTCATAAGAGGAGCACAGAGATGTAATGTCAGATATTGGCCAGATGTTTGGGGCAAGATCCCTGCGGGGCCCTTGTTTTCACTCCCTTTTGACCCTCCAAAGCCCCCATATGTGCAGATCTCCTTGCCTAAGAGTGACACCAGAAATGCTGGTGTCAGAAATGAGAAACTGTAGGAAAATACAAAGAAGGAAGAAAAATCACCTGAATCCTACCATCCCAAGGCACCTGCCCGTGGTATTCCAGAGCACGCCTTCCCACCGTCCTTCCAGGCACCTTGTTCATGCATGGCTTTGCGGGTACAATTTTACCTACATGAGATCACGCTCTGCATTGGGTTTTGGCCCAGTGTTGTTCACATGACAATGTGACTGTGTTGTGGACGTTTTGGTTTTTGTTTTTCATCAATAAAAATACACCTCCAGCTGGGCACAGTGGCTCACACCTGTAATCCCAGCACTTTGGGAGGCTGAGGTGGGTGGATCACTTGAGCCCAGGAGTTTGAGACCAGCCTGAGCAACATGACAAAACCCCATCTCTACAAGAATTAGCTAGGCATGGTAATGTGTGCCTTCGTCCCAGCTATTCAGGAGGCTGAGGTGGGAAGAACACCTGGGCCAGGATGTTGAGGCTGCAGTGAGCCAAGATTGTGCCATTGCACTCCAGCCTGGGTGACAGAGTGAGACCTTGTCTCTAAATAAATAAATTTTTAAAAATGCACCTCCAACATCGTTTTACTGGCTATGTAAGAATCCATTGTATGGATAGATTCTAATGGAATCAATCCATCCCCAGTTGGGGTAGAGAGCTAACGATTGGTGTTTTTTTCACTGGAAACAAGTGACTGGACAGGCAGACATCCAACTTCTCTGAACCATCCCTGGTGACAGGGGCTTGCTATTCACAAGAGAGTCACATTGCAACTGCAGGCGGCTCCAGGGTTAGCAAATCCTTCCTGAGGTCAAGGCTGAATCTGCCTCCCAAGCCCTTCCTCACACTGGTGTCAATTCTGCACTTGGGATGACACACACTGTCTGTCCCTCGGCCTCGGCCTCCTGGGCTCTACCTCAAAACCAATCCTCACACCCATCTTATTTTTTTTTTGAGAGTCTCACTCTGTCACCCAGGCTGGAGTGCAGTGACACAATCACAGTTCATTGCAGCCTCAACTTCCGGGGCTCAGGCAATTCTCCCACCTTTGTCTCCCAAGTAGCTGGGACTACAGGTGCACATGCCACCACACCTGGCTGATTTTTTGTATTTTTGTTATTGTCATTGTTGTAAAGAGACAGGATTTTACCATGTTGCTTGGACTGGTCTTGAACGCCTGGGCTCAAGTGATCCTCCCACTTTGGCCTCCCAAAGTGCTAGTATTACAGACATGAGCCACTGCACCCATCCCGCACACCCATCCTTTTGATCTCTTGGTTGGAGAGAGAGGAGACTTCCCCACTGTCATGGGCAAGCCTCCCAGGGCCACAGTGGGGTATGAGATTTGCAGATTTAGAAAGAAAGAGCTTTGGCTTTAGAGCTAGCCTGTCCTAGGCTCAAAGTCCAGCTTCACCATTTCCTGGCTATGTGGCCTGGGGAAGGCACTTGACCTCTCTGAGCCTCAGTTTCCTCATCTGTAGAACAGGTTTAATAACATCACCAACCTCATGTCACAAAAATGTCAGGGAGGCTTCCTTGTAAACCACTTAGTTTAGGACAAGCTGATAGTAAAGACTTAAATGGTAGAAAATGATACGCCAGCCAGGCGCGGTGGCTCAAGCCTGTAATCCCAGCACTTTGGGAGGCCGAGACGGGCGGATCACGAGGTCAGGAGATCGAGACTATCCTGGCCAACACGGTGAAACCCCGTCTCTACTAAAAAATACAAAAAACTAGCCAGGCGAGGTGGCGGGTGCCTGTAGTCCCAGCTACTCGGGAGGCTGAAGCAGGAGAATGGCGTAAACCCGGGAGGCAGAGCTTGCAATGAGCTGAGATCCGGCCACTGCACTCCAGCCCGGGCGACAGAGCGAGACTCCGCCTCAAAAAAAAAAAAAAAAAGAAAAGAAAATGATACGCCCAGACAGCAGGGAGATGCTCTCCATGAGGATCCAGGGGACAGGCCCAGTGGGGATCTGGGGGCCTCATGGAGACAAGACATCCCAGCCCTGCCCCCTCTGCCCCCTGTCAAAGGCCTGTGACAAGCTCATCCCTCATGGAGGGGAGGGCTCCAGGACCAGGAGGGGCGGCTCGGCGAGGAGGGAGGGCTAAAGACTTAGAGAGCGATCAATACATTATTTAACAGCAAGAATGCAAATGAGGAAAAATTAATGAAGGCGCTGTCTCAGCCCCTGCCTCCCCATCCCCCACTGTTCTTGACTTCGCGATTGCTGACAAATTCTCTAGAAAATATCAAAACAGCCTCCGGCTGGAACCTGCTACAGTGATGCACCATTATCTATTATTGATGTAAACCTTGACAAGTTCTCTTTTTAAGGAAGGCAAGCACGAGAGAGAGCTGCTAATCTGTGTTTAAAGGGATAGACTCTCATTTCCCCTCCCCAGGGTTGCCAGGCCACTGGAGCGCCTGAAAACTGCAGCCCCTGCAAACTGCAGCTCCTCTGCCTGTCCTGTCATTGCTGGTAGCACGAGGGACCCAATCCTAAACAGAACAGGGAGGGAGCCCTGGAAAGAGCAATGGGAGGCCGGGGCCGGGGGAGAGGGGTGGTATTTTGTGCCTCTCACCAGCTTTCCCTTGGATGTGCCTCAGTTTCCCTCTTTGTGCTCTTTCCAAGGCCAGCTATTTTATGGCATAACCCGGGGGCAAAGTAGGAGTCATGTCCTGAAACCAGAGAGCTCTGACCCCTGCCTCAGTCATCCGAAGGGTTTTTAGGGCAGTGAAACTCTGTATGATGCTACAGCGGTGGGTCTGTATCATTAGACATTTGTCCAGATGCACAGGGTGCCCAACATCTGGAGAGAACTCTACGTAAACTACATAGAGTGACAACGATGTGTCAACAGAGGCTCATCCATTGTAACTGATGTCCCACTCTGATGGGGGATGTTGATAGAGGAGAGGCTGTGCAGGTGCACGGGTGTATGAGACATCTCTGTACCTTTCACTCAGTTTTGCTGTAAACCTAAAACTCCTCTAAAAAATAAAGTCTGTTTTTCTAAAGCTCCTTGAGGCCTGGCACAGCGGCTCACGCCTGTAATCCTAGCACTTTGGGGAACCAAGGCAGGAGCATAACTTGAGCCCAGGAGTTCAAGACCAGCCTGGGCAACATAGGGAGACCCCCTCTCTACAAAAAATCCAAAAATTAGCCAGGCTTGGTGGCACACACCTGTGCAGATACTCGGGAGGCTGAGGAGGCTGAGGTGGGAGGAGCATTTGAGTCCAGGAGATCAAGGCTGCAGTGACCTGTGATCGCATCACTGCACTCCAACCTGGGAACAGAGTGAGATCCTGTCTCAAAAACAAAAAACAAAAAAACTGCCCAAAAGTTCCTTCAGCTGATACACAACTTCAGCACAGTTTCAGGATACAAAGTTGATGTACAAAAATCACTAGCATTCCTATATACCAGTGACAGCCAATCCAAGAGCCAAATCAGGAAGGCAATCCCATTCACAATCCCCACAAAAAGAATAAAATACTTAGGAATACAGCTAACCTGGGTGGTAAAAGATCTCTACAATGAGAATTACAAAACACTGCTCAAAGAAATCAGAGAAGACACAAACAAATGGAAAAACATCCTATGCTCATGGATAGGAAAAAAATGTCATTAAAATGGCCATACTGCCCAAAGCAATTTTCAGATTCAATGCTATTCCCTATCAAACTACCAATGACAGTATTCACAGAACTAGTAAAAACCTACTTTAAAATTCGTATAGAACGAAAAAGAGCCTGCACAACCAAGGAAATCCTAAGCTAAAAGAGCAAAGTTGAAGGCATCACATCACCCAACTTCAAAGTATACTACAGGGCTACACTAACCAAAACAGCATGGTACCAGTACAAAATCAGGCACATAGACCAATGGAGCAGAATAGAGAGCCCAGAAATAAGGCTGTACACTTAGGACCATCTGACCTTTGACAAAGCTGACAAAAACAAGCAATGGGGAAAAGACTCCCTATTCAATAAATGGTGCTTGGATAACTGAGTAGCCATACACAGAAGACTGAAACTGGACCTTTTCCTTATACCATATACAAAAATCAAATCAAGATGGAATAACGACTTAAATGTAAAACCCAAAACTATACAAACCCTGGAAGACAACCCAGGCAATACCATCCTGGACATAGGAATGGGAAAAGATTTCATGGCAAAGACACCAAAAACAATTGCCACAAAAGCAAAAATTGGAAAGTAGGATCTAATTAAGCTTAAGAGCTTCTGCACTGCAAAAGAAACTATCAACAGAGTAAACAGGCAAAGAGAATGGGAAAAACTATTTGCAAACTATGCATCTGACCAAGGTCTAATATCCAACATCTATAAGGAACTCAAACAAATTTACAAGAGAAAAACAACCCCATTAAGAAGTGGGCAAAGTAAGATCTTTGGGGAACATGGATGCTTATTTCCTCTGCCTTCCTTGGCTGCCTACGTGGACACCTAAGTCTCTTCCCTTTGGGATAGATCTCATGCACATGCTGAAGAGTTGTCTTTCTTGACTTAGGCCAGAGGCATTGATGTGCAGCAGGTTTCTTTAGTCAACTATTACCTTCCCACCAACAGGGAAAACTATATCCAGAATCAGTCAAGGTGGGTAGTTTGGCCGTAAGGATGTGGCTACTAACATGGCGACAGAAGAAGACAAAAGGACTCTTCAAGACATCGAGACCTTCTACAACACCTCCATTGAGGAAATTCCCCTCAATGTTCCTGACCTCAACTGAGGGGCTGTCCTGTTCCTTAGCTCCAGTCAGTGTTCAATCTTGGAGGGCTGAGGAGCAGCAGGAGAGGGGAAGGAAGAGAGCCAAGGCATGGAAATCTTGTCATTTTTTTTCTTTGAATAAATAGCATTTTTTGAGGCAAAAGAAAAAAAAAGTAGGCAAAGGACATGAATAGACACTTTCCAAAAGAAGACATACATGCAGCCAACAAGCACATGAAAAAAGGTTCAGTATCACTGATCATTAGAAAAATGCAAATCAAAACCGCTGTGAGATACCATCTCACACCGATCAGAATGGCTATTACTAAAAAGTCAAAAAAATGACAGATGCTGGTGAGGTTGTGGAGAAAAGAGAATCTTTATACACTGTTGGTGTTAATTAGTTCAACCATTGTAGAAAACAGTATGTCAATTCCTCAAAGAGCTAAAAACAGAACTCCCATTCAACCCAGCAATCCTACTACTGGATATATACCCAAAGGAATTTAAGTCATTCTACCATAAAGACACATGCATGCAAATGTTCATTTCAGCACTCTTCACAATAGCAAAGACATGGTACCAACCTGAATGCTCATCAATGACAAATTGGATCAAGAAAATGCGGTATGTGGTCGGGCATGGTGGCTTACACCTGTAATCCCAGCACTTTGGGAGGTTGAAGCGGGTGGATCACATGAGGCCAGGAGTTTGAAACTAACCTGGCCAACATGGTGAAACCCTGTCTCTACTAAAAAAAAAAATACAAAAACTTAGCCAGACATGGTTAGCAGGCCCCTGTAATCCTAGCTACTTGGGAGACTGAGGCAGGAGAATTGCTTGAATCGGGGAGGCGGAGGCTGCAGTGAGCCAAGATTGCGCCATTGCACTTCAGTCTGGGTGACAAGAGTGAAACTCTGTACCCCCTCAAAAAAAAAAATAAAAGAAAAAGAAAATATGGCACATACACACCATGGAATATGATGCAGTCATTAAAAAAGAACATGTCTTTTGCGGGAACATGGATGGAGCTGGTGGTTATTATCCTTAGCAAACTAAGGATAACCAAATACCACATGTTCTCACTTGTAAGTGGGAGCTAAATGATGAGAACTGATGAACACAAAGAAGGGAACAACAGACGCTGAGGTCTACTTGAGGGTAGAGGGTGGGAGGAGGGAGGGAGGGGAGCAGAAAAGATGACTATTGGGTACTGGGCTTCATACTTGGTTGATTTAGTAATTTATACAACAAACCTCCGTGACACAAGTTTACCTATGTGACAAACCTTCACATGTACCCCCGAACCTGAAATAAAAGTTAAAAAAAAGAAGAAATGCAAATAACGGCTGGGCGTGGTGGCTCACACCTGTAATCCCAGCACTTTGGGAGGCCGAGGTGGGTGGATCATGAGGTCAGGAGATCAAGACCATCCTGGCTAACGGGATGAAACCCCGTCTCCACTAAAAATACAAAAAATTAGCCAGGTGCGGTGGCAGGCGCCTGTAGTCCCAGCTACTCGGGAGGCTGAGGCAGGAGAATGGGGTGAACCTAGGAGGCGGAGCTTGCAGTGAGCCGAGATGGCGCCACTGCACTCCAACCTGAGTGACAGAGCGAGACTCTGTCTCAAAAAAAAAAAAAAAAGGAGAAAGAAAGAAAAGAAAAAAAGAAATGCAAATAACTAAAACACATTAGGCAAATCAAAAGAAAAAAAACAACAACCCTTGCAAGGAGGTCTTTCAAGGTTTCGAAACCCTTGCACGAAAGTTCATGAACTTAATCCATAGGAGATGTCCCTATGAGTCACTGAGACTCATTCGAGACTCATTTCTAAGAAGCATGGGATTTCTTTTTTTTTCTCCCTGGCAGGCTGGAAGCAATGAAGAGGGACTTTGTGGAGAGGAGACTTTGTAGACAGCACAACTTGACCAGAGCCAGCAAGACCAGAAGCAGGGTAGAGGGTGTATAAGACGTGGCTGTGAGAACTGCAGCAGCAGAACCAGCTTGGGCCATCTAGTGTGGGGCACACACCCTCATGGGACTTCTGGTTTGACAAAGGAGTTAGACGGTAAGCAAATCTAACTTGCTTAAATTTAAAGCCATTATGAAAAGTGCTTCAGAGAAATGGCATCACTGAGAAATGAGAGACCACAGATTCATTGCTGGTTTATAGCTGATGATAACAGTGGGCAGAACTGAAATTTTTGGCCGGGCGCGGTGGCTCAAGCCTGTAATCCCAGCACTTTGGGAGGCCGAGACGGGCGGATCACGAGGTCAGGAGATCGAGACCATCCTGGCTAACACGGTGAAACCCCGTCTCTCCTAAAAAATACAAAAGCTAGCCGGGCGAGGTGGCAGGCGCCTATAGTCCCAGCTACACGGGAGGCTGAGGCAGGAGAATGGCGTGAACCCGGGAGGCGGAGCTTGCAGTGAGCTGAGATCCGGCCACTGCACTCCAGCCCGGGCAACAGGGCAAGACTCCAAAAAAAAAAAAAAAAAAAAAGAACTGAAATTTTTCAGAGCATATAACCCAGGGGTCACAAGCATGAATGCCTTTATGGGGGTGGACAGCTCATGTAAAGGAGAAAAACAAGAGGGTGTGGTAATAGGGAGTGGTAGGGACTATGGCAAAGTGGAGACCGCAGACTCAGTCTAAAAATGCAGCTGTCTCTCAGCTCTAGCCACCTCTGCAATGGAAGAATTGGGCCACTGGTGTCAGATCTCATTTTTCTCAAAAAAGTGTAAATTGAAATTTAATATGAGATTTGCCAATTTTCTTTTTATTTTATTTTATTTTATTTTATTATTTTTTTTTTAGACAGAGTCTTGCTTTGTCACCCAGGCCCGAGTGGCACTATCACGGCTCACTGCAGCCTTGACCTCCCAGGTGCTCAAGTGATCCTCTCACCTCAGCCTCCCAAGTAGCTGGGACTACAGGTGCACACCACCATACCCAGCTAATGTTTGCATTTCTCATAGAGACAGGGCTTAGCCATGCTGCCCAGGCTGCCCAGGTGCTGGGATCACAGGCATGAGCCTCCATGCTCAGCTGGTATTTCCCAGTTTTCAAACACTATTAACTAATTCTTACTTTCTAAAACCATGGCATGGGCCAGACAATACCTGTCTGCAGGCTGACTGCAACCTGAGAACCACAGTTTACAACCTCTCATCCTTGCTGATGAGGAAACTGAGGCCTGGAGAAGTTTACCGATGTCTGTGGTCAGCTGCCCAGCTCTGCAGCCTTTAAACAATTTAGTACATTTTCCCAGATCAAGCAAGAGGAGTTTGGGTCTGGGACATATCATAAGAGCATCAACCTGGGCTGGGCGCAGTGGTATACACCTGTGATCCCAGCACTTTGGGAGACCAAGAGGGGGCCGATCACTTGAGGTCAGGAGTTCGGGACCAGCCTGGCCAACATGGCAAAACCTGTCTCCACCAAAAATACAAACATTAGCCAAGCACGGTGGCAAATGTCTGTAATCCCGGCTACTCAGGAGGCTGAGGCAGGAGAATCGCTTGAACCTGGGATGGGGAGGTTGCAGTGAGCCAAGATCATGCCATTGCACTCCAGCCTGGGTGCCAGAGTGAGACTCCATCTCAAAAAAAAAAAAAAGGACACCAACCAGGTATGGGTCCTCACAACACATCTGATTTATTCTCAGCCCTCTGCACACTCTGTCTCATGAGACTTTCACAAGAGTGCAATGGGATGAGGATTGCTCTTACCCTTTTATCAGCGGGGAAATGGAGGCTCAGAGGAGTCAAGCAGTTTCTCAGAGTCACACATCCGCAAAAGCAGCAGAGCCAGACTGAGGGCGCCTGTGAAGCCACAGGGTCCCATACCAGGATCCTACACTGTGTCGCCTCACTATAAAATGGAAACAAAGGCCAGGCACGATGGCTCATGCCTGTAATACCAACACTGTGAGAGGCCAAGATGAGAGGATCACTTGAACCTAGGAGTTCAGGACTAGCCTGGACAATGTAGCAAGACCTCATATCTAGAGAAAATTTAAAAATTAGCCAGGCATGGTGGAGCCTGCCTGTGGTCCCGGCTCCTCAGGAGGTTGAGGTGGGAGGATTGCTTGAGCCCAGGAAGGTATGGGATCATGACTGCAGTGAGTCATGATCGTGCCCCTGCACTCCTGCCTGGGCGACAGAGTGAGACTCTGTCTCAAAAAAAAAGAAAAAGAAAATAAAGAGCGAGAGCAAATCCAAAGTTGCATAGTTGTTCTATTTGTTTCCCCTTGCTGCCCTAACAAATTCCCACAAACTTGGTAGCTTAAAACAACACAAATGTGTTACAGTTCTGGAGGTCAAAAGACCTAAAATCAAGGTGTCGGCAAGGCTGCATTCCTTCTGGAGCCTCCAGGGAGGAATCTGCTCCTTGCTTTCTGCCGCTTCTACAGGCTGCGTGTGTTCCTTGGCTCCTGGCCCCTTCTTCCATCTCTGAAGCCAGCAGCATAGCCTCTTCCTGTCTCTTTCTGACCTCTGCTTCTATTATCACACCTCCTTCTCTGGCTCTGACCTTTGTGATTCCATTGGGCTCACTCAGATAATCCAGGATCATCTCCCCACTTCAAGACCCTTGATTTAATCACATCTGCAAAGTCTCTTTTGCCACGTCAGGGAACACATTCAAAGATTCCAGGGATTAGGACAGGAACATCTTGGAGGGGAGCATTGTTTTGTCTCCCACAACTGTCTTCCCTGCAAAGACTACGCTTGTCACCAGTGAGTGGAGAGGGGTGGGGAAAAGACAAATGACAGAAGGTTCCATAAGAAAGCTCCGACTTCACTGAGAGGCTATGAGAAGCCCATGAAGGAAGGAAATCCCCCTTTCACCACATACCGCAGAGAAATCTGGGGCAGAGGCGCTGACACCCAATCAAGTTGACCTCATGCCAGTGTCAGGGTGAGGCCCCTTTTTTTTTCTTTTTTTTCTGAGATGGAGTCTTACTCTGTCACCCAGGCTGGAGTGCAGTGGTGTAATCTGAGCTCACTGAAACCTCTGTGTGCAATCCCTCCCTGCTGGGGTGGATCAGGCCTAAGCTTCACCAGGAACCCAGGCCTGGAGTCCCCAGGGGCCTGGAAGCTGTCCAGGGTCCTGCACCGCTTGAGGCCTGAGGTTCACATCCCTGCCTGCCCAATGGTGGATTGTGCGGCCCTGGGCAAGTCCTACCCTATTTCCCAGCCCCAGGTTCCCCATCTGAAAGACGGGCAGATTCAAGCGATCCTCCTGCCTCAGACTCCCAAGTAGCTGGGATTACAGGCATGCACTACCACATCGGGCTAATTTTTTTTTTTTTTTTTTTTTTTTTTTTTTGAGATGAGTTTCACTCTTGTTGCCCAGGCTGGAGTGCAATGGCGCAGTCTCAGCTCACTGCAACCTCCGCCTCCCGGGTTCAAGCAATTCTCCTGTCTCAGCCTCCCAAGTAGCTGGGATTTCAGGCATGTACCACCACACCCAGCTAATGTATTTTTAGTAGAGACGGGGTTTCTCGATGTTGGTCAGGCTGGTCTCAAACTCCTGACCTCAGATTATCCGCTTGCCTCGGCTTCCCAAAGTGCTAGGATTACAGGCATGAGCCACTGAGCCCGGCCTAATTTTTGTATTTTTAGCAGAGATGGGGTTTCTCTATGTTAACTAGGCTGGTCTCGAACTCCTGACATCAAGTGATCTACCTGCCTCAGCCTCCCAAAGTGCTGGGATTACAGACGTGTACCACCTTGCCTGGCCCCTTTGTCAACTTGTATCCCCGCCAGCCTAATAGGGTCACTCCCTGGGAAGGGGTGCTGGGATCTAGAACCCAGCATTCCCTGTTCCAGCAGGAATCCCTGTATGAGGTCTAGGGAGCTGACACACTGCATCTATGTCTAGCTTCATGGCGCTGGAGTGCTGCAAGAACTCCAGGGACAGTGGACACCCAGCTGCCCCTCAAGCTGCTGAGCCTGTCAGAAGGGCACTGCACTGTTTCCTCCATTCACTCCTTCACCCAAGACACGTTGATCAGGCAACTACTCTGGGGCAGGCCCTGTGCCAGGCACTCAGATGCAGCTGGAAAAGAGGCAGATGGGGCCCATGCCCTTGTAGGACTAGTGGTTTGGCAAGAGTTAGGTGTTAAGCACATAATCATTTAATTGCAGATATGAAAAGTGTTTGGAGGACATGGCATCTTTGAGAAAGGAGGCCTCATATGGTGCATTCTCTTTCCTTTTTTTGAGACAGGGTCTTGTTTTTTTGCCCAAGCTGGAATGCAGTGGCACGAACATAGTTCACAGCAGCCTCGACCAAAGTGATACTCTGGCTTCAGCCCCCACAAGTAGCTGGCACCATCACACTCCACTAATTTTTGTATTTTTTGTAGAGACGAGGTTTCACCATGTTGCCCAGGCTGGTCTCAAACTTCTGGGCTTAAGCAATTCTCCTGCCTTGGCCTCCCAAAATGCTAGGATTATAGGCGTGAGCCACTGTGCCCTGTCATACGGTGTATTTTCTAGATAACTGAAGATCCTCCTTGAAGGAATGAAATATAAGGGGCTGGAAGAGGAAGAAGAGGGCGAAAAGTCAAGTCTCTCTGCATTGCACCACTTATGTTCTCAGTTATCAGTTTCATGGTGCAGCCTTTGACCTGATGCATTCCTGTTCTGGGCTGTGAGGTGCTTCTACTGTTTTGGGCTCTCTCTGTTTTGTGTGTGTGTGTGTTGTTGTTGTTGTTGTTTTCTTTTTCTTTTCTTTTTTTCTTTTTTTGAGATGGAGTCTCTCTCTGTCGCCCAGGCTGGAGTGCAGTGGCACAATCGCAGCTCACTGCAACCACTGCCTCCCAGGTTCAAGCGATTTTCCTGCCTCAGCCTCCCAAGTAGCTGGGACTACAGGTGCACATCACCATGCCTGGCTAATTTTTGTATTTTTAGTAGAGATGGGATTTCACCATGTTGGACAGGCTGGTCTCGAACTCCTGACCTCAGTTGACTCACCCGCCTACACCTCCCAAAGTGCTGTGATTATAAGCGTGAGCCACTGCGCCTGACCTCTCTGTTTTTTGGTGTCACATCTCTTTCCTCACAGTCTGACCGTTGGTATCACTTCTCCCGGGGGAAGGGACTTGGCTCTTGGAGTGTCACCTGTGCTGTTCCGCTACTGCACATCCTATGACTGGTCACCAGAAGGCCAGGTGGGGAACTTGTGTGCAACCCCTCCCTGCTGGGGTGGATCAGGCCTAAGCTTCACCAGGAACCCAGGCCTGGAGTCCCCTGGGGCCTGGGAGCTGTCCAGGGTCTGCATCGCTTGAGGCCTGAGGTTCACATCCCAGCCTGCCCAATGGTGGATTGTGCGGCCCTGGGCAAGTCCTACCCTATTTCCCAGCCCCAGGTTCCCCATCTGGAAGATGGGCAGGACAGATCAGATGGTCTCCAGGGCTCCTGCTAGCTGCCTTCTTAGATCCTTTATATCCCAAATGGATTGTCAAGGGTCTTGGGCTCTTTTTCTGGACTGGATGGCTGACATTTGAAGGACAGGGGTCAGCACAAAGTACAGATCTGGGCAGAGTGGATGTCCCACAAACATATTGGCATAAACAGCCCGCAAGCCTCCTGCGTGGAGTGAGGGCCTCGCTGACAATCTCAAATGATGCCCGTGGTAGAGCTGGCACAGACCCAGTGGCTGAGGCCCAAGGCTTCAGGCACCCCACAGGGATGTGCCATCCTGCCACTCCGTGGGGAACTGCAGGCATTCTGTCCTTGTTCAGGGCAGGGAGGGAGTTGGGGCTGGCTTGGGACACCAGGAATTGTACCTTTGCTGAATTCTTACGAGGCCCCCATGGCTGGGTGTTCTCATTTCTCAGGAGGTGGGCTGGGTGGGGCAGCTTTCAGACTTGCACTTGGGAATCTACCATCCCTGGGTTCAAGTTCCACCCTTTCTTTTGCTAACCAGAGATTATGCCTTGGGAAAGTGGCATAGCCTCCTGTAGCCTCCACTTTCTCAACTGCACAAAGGGGCACCCACTTCATGGGCTCATTGTGGTGCTAACAGATAATAGGACCCAGTGAAGTGCATACCATGCAGTAAGTATCCAACACATAAGTGGTGGGTATTAAAATTATTCAACTGATAAGTTAGTCTACTGGTTTCAAGGCTGGTCTTGGGGAAGTCCCTTCTGAGAAGCAGGGAAGGGGCAGTGGTCCTAATGGTCTCTCAAGTCCATTTCAAGCTCTGTGACCTACATGAGCTGTTGCCCTCCTGTCACTCCTCCTTCTAGCCCTAGGCTGTGCCTTTCCAGAAGACCAGGGTCACTCTGCCTCTGGTTGCCCAGCAAACGGTTAAGTTGTCTGTCAGGACAGCACAGCCAAGTGGGCAGAGTTTCTCAATGGGGCAGAGCTGCATTGGGCACAGGTGTGCAATCTGAGGCATGTGGGAAGGTGGCAAGGACAGGTGGTGCCACCCACACAGAGGGAGGAGGTGGCAGGGAGGCACTCACAGCCTCAAAATTAGAGGTCGTCCTTCCCCCTAGGTCAGAGGTCATCCCTTCCTCAAGGTCAGGCATGGGGCCAGACTTTCAGATGAGCCAGGAAAGCTCTCTGGATGGAAGAGCTTATGGAGAGTTTAAATTAAACAGCCTGGTGTTGCTTTAAAAAAAAAAAAAAAAATACCCTCTCTCTGCTTTGACTTCCTTTGAAAGGTGTTTGGTTCAACACAGAGGAGGAGAAGGTTAGAGGAAACAGAAGCGGTGAAGGGGGACTCACAGATGGGCTGTGACGTGACACGCATGGGCAAGAGGCCTGGGCCCCGAAGTCTGCGGTGCCAGTGACCTGGCCTTGCCTCGGGTGGATTTTGCCTCCTAAAAGGTAACCGCATTCAAACAGGGCTGAGACCTCCCAGCCCATCCCAGGATCTGGCAGGTCAGCCTGCCTTCTCCCGGCTGCCGTTCTGTCTGTCCTCTCTCCCCAGGAGAAGCTGGGGTGGTTGCAGTGACACAGCAAACAGCCTGGGCCCCAGGCAAGGAGCTTGGGGGAGCCAGCTCTCTGCTGCTGGGAGTCTCCTGAGACCTCACAAACTGCCCCAGCTTCCCTCAGGCTCGGCCAGAGTGCTGACTCAGCAAGGCTGGGCTCGCAGCAAGGCTGGTGAGCCCTGAGCTGTTGGACAGGGTGCAGCTGCAAGCTCCCAGCCACTGCCCGACTCCTTTTCCGGTGCCCCTTCCACAACTGCCACCCCAGCTGCCCTGGGGCCCCCAAACCCTGGGGGAGGCAGCTTAACCTCTCTGTGTCTCAGGCCATCTGTGAAATGAGGGCTTTCATGAAGCTGCAGGGGAGGGATGGGGCCCTGGGGTTCCACAGAGGAGGCTGTGCAGGCAAAGAGCCAGAGCCCTTGGGCAGGGGGACTTTGTAAGTTACCAGAGTGTCCTCCATTACCCAGGAGCAAGAGGCAGCCAGGCCTCTGGACAGAGCAGAATCTGAGGCCTAGACATCAAACCCCTAGGCTCCTGGCTTCTTGCTGAACCCCCCTTGGAGTGGTTGTCCCATTCCTCTCTGTATTCTCCAAACCACGGGGAAAAGAATGGCCACTCACCAACCCTTCCTGGCCCCGCCTGCAAGTACCTGGGAGAGTAAATGGATTGGTCCTCCTTGGTCATGTGCTCACCTCGTCCAATCAGCTATGGCCACAGTCTGAACTCTTAGCTGAGAACCCCCACCCTCCGAGTGAGGGGAGGGGCATTCCCAACGCCCTTCATCCTGAGCAGGAAGTTGCTCCCACAGGTGTCCCAATAAGGGCCTATGGCCATGGTCTGGGAGTCAGGAAGAACTGAGTGGGAGAGGGTGGGTGGACTCGCCCAGTTCAGCACCTTGGACAGGTCACCCCGGTTTCTGATGTAGCAAAGGGACTCCTAGCCCCTGCCAGGCTGCCCTGCCTCACAGTGAGGCTGGCGAGGGGGCACCAAACAGCCACGCGTGGGACTCAAATCCTCAGACACCTAGCCTTCATCCAGAGCTCCCTCCACTACATCAACGCCCCAGGAGCAGGCTCTTCTCCCAGGCTATCCAAGGAGGGACCGACGCGGGCATTCACATATGAAGGCGTTCTAAAATGTACGTTTTATTATCATTCAGGTATGGATGAGGCTAACAGATCAAGGGACTGCCATTAGAAAGAAGGTTTGTTGGCCAGGCGCGGGGGCTCAAGCCTGTAATCCCAGCACTTTGGGAGGCCAAGGCAGGCCGATGACGAGGTCAGGAGATCGAGATCATCCTGGCTAACACGGTGAAACCCCGTCTCTACTAAAAACACACACAAAAAATTAGTCGGGCCCGGGGGCGGGCGCCTATAGTCCCAGCTACTCAGGAGGCTGGATCAGAATTCCTTGAACCCGGGAGGCGGAACTTGCAGTGAGCCGAGATCGCGCCACTGCACTCCAGCCTTGGCAACAGAGCAAGACTCCATCTCAAAAAAAAAAAAAAGAAGGTTTGTTATACCCACAGATCCCGAGAGGAGGGGCTCACCACATCACACAGCGCCACACAGGGAAACACTGAGGTCAGTCAGGAGGCAGAGAGAGCTGGGAAAAAGTGTGGTCAAGAGCCTTTATTGTGGTTCCCATGGGAATGAACAGGGGTGAACAGGGTTGGGGTCGGCTCACTTGAATAATTTCAGGTTCTCTGGGGCATATGGGCCATCCCTAGTTGTCTGGTACCTGGCCCTGGGGTGACTGGGGTGGGTAGGCAGTGGCCCAGAGTGTCAGAGTGAGGAAAAGGGGACTTTTGGGGTGTAATCACCAGACTGCATAGTTTTCATACAAAAGGCGTGCTCCTAGGACTTCTACCCCTAGGACTTGGCCCTGCTGGGGGGCAGTCCCTCCAGAGTCAGCAAGGCCCCAAGATGTCAAAGCAACGAAAATGCAGAACATAAAAGGCAGGATTCATACAGAGGGTGGATGTCCAGGCCCAAACTCCTGGGCAGCGACTGACCCCTCAGAAGAAGGGCAGTGCCCCAAGGAAGGGTACTGGCATGGCGGTGAGTCAGCCCCAGGACCCACTCTGTCCCCGCCGACAGGCTCTCCTCCAACTCTCCACCTGCAGAGAGCCTCCAGCCATGCCTCGTCTTCCTCATCAGAGAGACCTGGTCCAGCCAGTGCTGGGCGGGGCTCTGACCCTGGCCCGCACATCAGGGGCGGCTCTGACATGGCTCCATCTAGCCTGACCGTGGACAGCTGGCGTGGGCCCAGAAGTCAGACTCAAGTTTGAGAACAGGCTCTGTTTCACAGTTGGGGGACCTCAGGGGAATTACCTAATCTCTTCAGACCCCAGAAAGAGCATTTTATTCAATCTCTTCATTTTTCTCCTCTTTTGAAGCCCAGAGAGATGGAGATGTGCCCAAGGCCGTAGAGTTAATTTGTACTCAGTGCACAGAGAGCGGATTTCTGATTCCAGGGCCCCATGTCAGCTCCACCAGCCTAACCATTTTACCATCCGCCTTTGCCACTCCCCTCGCCAGCGCCACTGGGCCCTGGCAACAGAGCAGGAGTGAGCAGAACCTTCCATGGCCCCTCATCCTGGCTTCCCAGCCACTGCTGGCTTCGGAGCCGGTTTTTATGACTTTGGAATATTGATTGTATTCCCTGCTGGCATGGCTGTTTGTTGGTCAGGCTTTTGTTTGGAAGAGTCCTCTTGCAGGCAGCCTGGGGTCACCTTCACATCCCGTCGACTGTACTGAAGGATCTCCTGGCCACGGAGAAAGGCAGGAAGAAAGGAAGAAAGGCAGGTCCCTGGGGACACCCCAATTGATGGGGGTTATTCTTCCAGTGCAGCAACAGCCCTGCTTCCAGGCAGAGGTGGGGAGGGCTTCCAAGTGCCTTTGTGCAGCTGTGGTTCTGCTGGCCAGAAAAGAAGAGCTGGACCCCACAGAGGGCCAGAAGCCATTGCAGAATTGAGCTGCAGCTTAGGCAGAGCTCAGGGATGCCACAGGAGCTTCAGCACAAGCCAAGTGGGAAGAACAGAACAGGCGTGGGCCAGGGGTCTGCAGGCTGGGCATGCCGGCCTCGTGGGTACGCATCTGCTGCACAGTGCCTCAGGATGAAGCCAGGACCTGCCACAGTGCCAAGTGGAGACTGCAAGCTCTGGAGCCAAGCGTACCTTTGTTAAATAATCAGGCAGTCTACTCTACCTCATGGTCTCAGTTATATCCATAAAGTGGGAATAATAAAAGTACTTCCTCACAGGCAGACAGGAAGAAGCAATGAGATGATGAGTGTATCTGACTCACTGGAAGGGCCCACTGATCCATCATCAGTGAGTTGTTTTTTCTTTTCTTTTTTTTTTTTTTTTTTTTTTTTTTTTTTTTTGAGATACGGTCTCGCTCTTTCTCCCAAGTTGGAGTGCAGTGGTGCGATCTTGGCTCGCTGAAACCTCCGCCTCCCAGGTTCAAGTGATTCTCCTACCTCAGCCTCCCGAGTAGCTGGGACTACAGACAGGCACCACCACATCTGGTTAATTTTCGTATTTTTTGGTAGAGACGGGGTTTCACCATGTTGTCCAGGCTGGTCTCAAACTCCTGACCTCAAATGATCCACCCGCTTTGGCCTCCCAAAGTGCTGGGATTACAGGCCAGGCGTGAGCCATGGCCAACAAGTGATTACTCTTAAAGAAACACCTCCAGCCTTGTTTCCTGTTACTCTCTCACTTGCACTCTACATTCTAGCCACCCTGAACTTTCCTCTGCTTCTGGAAGCTTCCATGCTCTTGCACTCCTCCAGGCTTGTGCATGTGCTGTGGAATACTCCCCCAGCTCCTCTTTCCCCAGCTAAGTCTTACCCAGCTTCTAGGTCTCAATCTCAGTGTCACCTCCTCCAGGAAGCACTCCCGGGTTAAGCACTCTTGCTGCATGCCCCGCAGCACCTGTGTTTTCTGCATCCCAGCAGACCTCACAGGGGATTCTCCGTTTAACTATCTGTCCCTTCCACTGGGATATGGGCTCCCTGGGGGTGGGGCCCACATCTGTCTTGTACACCCCTATACATCTGGCATCCAGTGCCTGAATGAATGAAGTTGCACATCATAAACGAGTTAGCTTAGCAAGTGAGGAGGCTCCATTCCAGGCGTTAGGGGTTGTTATTATGAAGCAGGGGCTTGTAGGTGATGAAATAATGAGACTAAAAGTCTCCAGTGCCTGAGAGGGGGCGATGATGACTTGCTTGCTTGGAGTTTTGAGGGGAGGTGAGATATTCCCTGGGAAATATGGTCTTTCCCACGAGGCTCAAGAGGTTGTGTTGCGCATGGAAAAGATCACGCTTTTGAGCCTGGCAAACTAGATTCAAATTCTGACTCACTTCCTCCTCCAAGCCTCATGGGCTCCCCTTTGATAAAAAAAAGAATGCATACCGCAGATGACTTTTAAGAGAATTAAATGTGATGCTCCAGTACCTAGCACGGGGTCTGGCACAGAGCAGGTGATCAATTTTTTAAAAGCAACAAATGTTAATTTTTTAAAAGATACTACAAATCAAAAACTTGCCTTACATCTTCTCCCTGACTGTTTTGGTCAATCTCCCACATGCAGTTCATAATTCCTTCCCCATGACATTATCCTCAAAATAATGTTTTCAATTTACAATTGATTGGATTTTTTTCCCCTTGAGACAGACATCTTCAAGTTTCGGTCTAAAGGATACAATCAACAAAATTAACACTTAAATCTAGAACAATCTAAATCTGGTGACTGATCACAGGAGTTAAAGGTAATAGGAAGATTTTTAGACCTTCCAGGCTTTGCAGAAGGCGTTGCATTTTGTAGCATTCTTCTGGGCTAACAGGGACGGGAAAACTGCCTTGCCACCAACCTCGAAGCCAGAGTCTCAACAAGCAAAAGGGTGCTGTTAGTGATCACACCGAGATGACAGCCATAAAGATGGTCCTGGCTAAAGGGGGCTCTCCTGGCAGCCAGTCTCAACCCGTCTTCCAGACCAGCTAGCCAAAAAGCTCACACAGTCGGTGACTCTGTCCATTTCGTTCAGAGCCTAGAATGGTGCCTGGGTCCACAGTGGGTGTTTCATAAACATTTGTTGAAGAAGTGAATGAGCCAGAGTTGGAATGCAAGATGAAACATTTTGCCAGTCCTTCTACAAGCAGTGGTGAGTTTTTCTTTAAAGTCATCATCACCTCTAATAAGCTCTATATTTCTTCTCTTTTGAGTTTGTTTAACGTGTGCCTTTAAACGTATTTATGGAAATGGGTGTTTTTAAAAGTTCTTCTTATTCTTGTTCTAGCCAAAATGGTAGTAACAGTAAGAACACTAAAGGCATTTGTGGTATCTGAACGACTTACCGAATTCCCCTGGCATTTTGGGAAACCTCCACCCGCCACCCAGGATGCTCTGAGGCTGCTCCCTCTTCCCTATGAAGTGCTTCTCATCATTCAAACTATGAAACAGGCTCACGCTTTTAATCCCAGCAGTTTGGGAGGCCGAGGCAGGCAGATCACTTGAGGTTAGGAGTTCAAGACCAGTCTGGCCAACATGATGAAACCCTGTCCCCACAAAAAAAAAAAAAAAAAAAAAAAATACAAAAAATAGCCAGATGTGGTCATGTGCACCTGTAGTCCCAGCAACTCTGGAGGCTGAAGCACGAGAATCATTTGAACCCATGAGGCAGAGGTTGCAATGAGCTGTGATCATGCCACTGTACTCTAACCTGGATGACAGAATGAGACTCTGTCAAGAAAAGAAAGAAAGAAAGAGAAAGAGAGAGAGAGAGAGAGAGAAAGAAACTATGGATAGAAAATGAATCTCCAATGTCTATCTCCAGTTCTGACGTCCCCAGAAGACCCCACTGCTCCTGTCCATGTGACTTCTCTGGGTTTCCTTTCATTCTTTTTTTTTTTTTTTTTTTAGACGGAGTCTCGCTCTGTCGCCCGGGCTGGAGTGCAGTGGCCGGATCTCAGCTCACTGCAAGCTCCGCCTCCGGGGTTTACGCCATTCTCCTGCCTCAGCCTCCCGAGTAGCTGGGACTATAGGCGCCCACCACCTCACCCGGCTAGTTTTTTGTATATTTTAGTAGAGACGGGGTTTCACCGTGTTAGCCAAGATGGTCTCGATCTCCTGACCTCGTGGTCTGCCCGTCTCGGCCTCCCAAAGTGCTGGGATTACAGGCTTGAGCCACCGCGCCCGGCCTCCTTTCATTCTTGAATGAGCCCCATGACTCCCACCTCAAGGCCTTCCCTCCTGCCGTTCCCTTTCAGGCAATGCTCTGCCTCTTCCCCATCTGAGAAGGATGGAGCCTCCCACTAGCCCTCTCCAATGCTGGAAGCCCTCTCCCTTCACAGGGAGCACTGCCCCGTGGGTGATATGTTCATTGACTTGTATTCCTAACAGCTTTTTTGAGGTGTGATTGACATCACATGTTTAAAGTGCACTATTTGATACTTTGGGACATATGTATACACCCGTCAAACCATCACTAGGGTCAAGAGAGTGAATATGCCTGTTAGGCAGTGAAATGAGATCTTCTGAACATTTTTTTTTGTTGAAGCCCTGACCCCCAGTACCTCAGAATATGAGTGTATTTAAAGACAAGTTCTTTACAGAGGTAATTAATTTAAAATCAGGTAATTGGGTGGGCCCTAGTCCAATGTTAACTGGTATCCTCATAAGAAGAGAAGATTTTCCTGGGTGCGGTGGCTCACGTCTGTGATTCCAGCACTCTGGTAGGCCGAGGTGGGTGATCACCTGAGGTCAGGAGATCGAGACCATCCTGGCCAACATGGTGAAACCCCGCCTCTACTAAAAATACAAAAAAATCAGCTGGGCATGATGGCAGGTGCCTGTAATCCCAGCTACTTGGGAGGATGAGGCAGTAGAATCACGTGAACCCAGGAGGCAGAGGTTGCAGTGAGCCGAGATCGCATCACTGCACTCCCGCCTGGGCAACGAGAGAAAATCCATCTCAAAATAAATAAATAAATAAGTAAAAATTAAAAATAAGGAGAAGATTTGAGGCCGGGCGCGGTGGCTCAAGCCTGTAATCCCAGCACTTTGGGAGGCCGAGAAGGGCGGATCACGAGGTCAGGAGATCGAGACCATCCTGGCTAACACGGTGAAACCCCGTCTCTACTAAAAATACAAAAAACTAGCCGGGCGAGGTGGCGGGCGCCTGTAGTCCCAGCCACTCGGGAGGCTGAGGCAGGAGAATGGCCTAAACCCGGGAGGTGGAGCTTGCAGTGAGCCAAGATCCGGCCACTGCACTCCAGCCTGGGCGACAGAGCGAGACTCCGTCTCAAAAAAAAAAAAAAAAAGGAGAAGATTTGGATGCAGACACAAGGAGGGAAGACCAGGGGAAGACGATTGTCTACCAGCTGGGAAAGGCCTGGACATATCCTTCCCTCACGACCCTCGAAAGGAACCCATCCTGCCGACGTCTCGGACTCCTGGCCTCCAGAACCGTGAGAAGACGAATTTGTGTTGTTTGAGCCTCCTAGTCTGTGGTCCATTGTTATGGCAGACCTGGCAAACTAGTACAATAGCTATTATTCCCCCCAAATTTCTTCATGCCCTGTGGTACCCTGGAGGTACTAACCTCTAGCCCCCAATGTCCCCAAGCAACCACGGAGCCACTTTTCATCACTGTAGTTTAGTTCGCATTTACCAGAATTTTATGTAATGAAATTCTCCAGGCCAGGTGCGGTGGCTCATGCCTGTAATCCCAGCACTTTGGGAGGCTGAGGCTGGTAGATCACGAGTTCAGAAGATCGAGACCATCCTGGCTAACACGGTGAAACCCCATCTCTACTAAAAATAAAAAATAAAAAAATAAATTAGCTGGACATGGTGGCAGGTGCCTGTAGTCCCAGCAACTTGGGAGACTGAGACAGGAAAATCGCTTGAGCCCAAGAGGCAGAAGTTGCAGTGGGCTGAGATCACACAACTACACTTCAGTCTGGGCGACAGAGTGAGACTCTGTCTCAAAAAAACAAATTCTCCAATATGTACTTTTTTTTTTTTTCTTTTCTCAGCTCACTGCATCCTCTGCCTCCTGGGTTCAAGCGATTCTCCTGCCTCAGCCTCTGGAGTAGCTGGGATTACAGGTGCCCACCACCACGTCCAGCTAATTTTTATACTTTTAGTGGAGGCAGGGTTTCACCATGTTGGCCATGGTTGGGCAGGCTGATCTCGACCTCCTAACGTCAGGTTATCTGTCCTCATTCCAAAGTGCTGGGATTACAGATGTGAGCCACTGCGCCCTGTTTACTCTTTTGTTTTTGGTCTGGCTTCTTTCACTGAACATAACGGCATTATTCTGAGATTCCTCCATGTTGTGTGTACCTGTAATTCAGTCCTTTTTTCTTTCTTTTTTTTTTTTTTTTTTTTTGCTAACCACTCTGCTAGGAAATGAATAAACCACAGGTTTTTTAATTGGGCATAGCCAAAAGCTGGAAAAAAAAAATCCCCAAATATTCATCAACAGAGATAAATGGATATTTACTTGCATATAATCTTTCTCTCCTGCCTGGAACGAACACTCCACGAAAGCAGGGACTTTGCCTATAGCTGTATCCACACATTCGGAACCTGTGCCTGGCACGTAGTAGGCACTCAATAATATCAACTGGATTATTTGATGCCCCTGCTGTGGAGAGGACCTACCCTAAGCCTGAAGCTGGACTCATCTCTTTCTCCCTGGCACACAGCCACAGTTGGCACACCTGCGACGGCTCCGTCTCCTTCTCAGGCCTTTACCACCTTCGCCATGGTTTGTCTTATTCTCCCCCTGCCCACCATTGTTCCCTCTCCCCCACATCCCTGGGGGGCCAGTCCCTGTGCTGGACACAGGATTTATCCCTTGGGGTAATTGCCTGGCAGTTCCTGCCCGGGGGGACTGATTGCTACACCCACGCTCTGCCCCCGTGGCTGCTCAGCGAGCCTCAGCACACACTCTCGTTTATTCAGCAAACACTCACAGGACACCTGTGCAGACACGGAGCTGGACGTTGAGGATACCATGACACAGACAGACACGGAACTCACAGTCCAGCCAGGGAGGCCAAAATTAAATGAACCCGATGTAATCACGGCCGGTTGCTGTGGCTCTCACCTGTAATTCCAGCACTTTGGGAGGCCAAGGTGGGTGGATCACCTGAGTTCAGGAGTTCAAGACCACCCTGGCCAACATGGTGAAACCCCATCTCTACTAAAAATACAAAAATTCGCTGGGCGTGGTGGCAGGTGTCTATAGTCCCAGCTACTCAGGAGGCTAAGGCAGAATCACTTGAACCTGAGAGGTGGAGGTTGCAGTGAGCTGAGATCAAACCACTGCACTCCAGCCTGGGTAATAGAGCGAGACTCTGTCTCAAAAAAAAAAAAAAAATGTAATCACCTACTTGGATCAAGGGTGCTGAAAAAGGGAATTAATGCTGGGACCTGGTTTCCTTTGGGGAATCTCTGAGGGATCCTGTTCCTGCCAAACAGAGACAGGGCTTGAAGAGGAGCTGAAATCTGGGGACTCCACATGTGCAAGGCTGGGGGCAGGAGGTTGGTCCAGCAGGGGCTGAAGGAGGGCTGTGTGGCCAGAGCATGGGGAGCAAAGATGGAGACACCCAGGAGGAGGGGGTTAGGCACAGCCTTGGGGGTCAGGGCAAGGATACAGATTTTATTCTTTTTTTTTTTTTTTTTTTTTTTGAGACGGAGTCTCGCTCTGCCGCCCAGGTTGGAGTGCAGTGGCCGGATCTCAGCTCACTGCAAGCTCCGCCTCCCGGGTTCACGCCATTCTCCTGCGTCAGCCTCCGGAGTAGCTGGGACTACAGGCGCCCACCACATCGCCCGGCTAGTTTTTTGTATTTTTTAGTAGAGACGGGGTTTCACCGTGTTAGCCAGGATGGTCTCGATCTCCTGACCTCGTGATCCGCCCGTCTCGGCCTCCCAAAGTGCTGGGATTACAGGCTTGAGCCACCGCGCCCGGCAGGATACAGATTTTATTCTAAACTCTCTTCTCTCATTGTTCACGCTGCATTTCACAGCAGCACCCAAAGCTGAAGCTGATGTTGCTCTGGAGACACGTGTTTCTGTGCACTGGGAGCAGGAGTTACAGGTGATGTTTAGTTTTTTAATCTCCTGCCCCTCCCCAATGCTTGTAACACTACAAGGTCCATGTTAAGCAGATAAGGAACATTCCTGGATTGATTGATTGATTGACTAGCTGATACTGATTGATCATCTCATTCTTATGCAGCAGAAGGGGATACGTCATCCTGAAGGACACTGAGTCCTCTGGAAGATGTGGACATCTCCACCAGTGTTGTGTAGAAAGCGTTAGGCTCTCCTTCAGAGCAGGGCTACAGATTAGGATGGAAGGTAGTTTATTGACAGGCAAAGTAGTGTTTCTTGCCGTACTACTTGATTCCCCAGCAGAATAGGTGCTATTAAAAATGCTTTCAGATATGCTAGCATCAAAATTCACCCTATTTCCAAAACACCTTGAAAACTGCATAAAACGTGGAGTTTATTAAAATAGAGTGGATTTATCTCTACATTTAAAAGAAAAGGCTGGAAGCAGAGACCAGAAGATGATGATGAAAAAGCGTGCTTTTGTACATGATGCTCTTTTTCCTTCTTGTCACAGGAACAGCTCTTTTCTGTCTCACTTGTTAATAACAAATTCACTCCTCCCAGACCCGGGTGACCCACTCCCAGAACACCACATGGTCTCTTAGTTGCCATCTTCTTTGAGAAATGCCACAGATCTTGTCCAGGGAAGGATCAGACAGATAATGGTAAAGAGTAGTCGCATGGAAAACTCCAGAGGGAAAAGCTAGAAAGCTGATCCAGAGAGGAAACTGAGAGGGAAGGACGGCCACGAGTGAGGCCACGGAAACAGAGCTAAGCAGGGTAGAAAGAAGACTTAACAGAAAACCTAGGAATGTCAAAACTGGGATTGGAATGGCGAGTGCCTAAAACTTGAGAAAGATCATCTTTCAGATAGGAGAAGGAAGAAAAGGAGAGAGGAGAAGGTAGGAGGAGAAGGAGGAAGAGGAGGGGGAAAAGGAGGAGGAGGAGGATGAGGAGTAGGAGGAAGTCTGGACCCAGTAGGGTAAAAGTAAATTGAACTTACCAGCCAAAAATACAAATAGGTTCAAGAAAGTTTTCATAAAATATTTAGAACTAGGAAGGGCCTCAGGAATTACCTAGTCTGGTGGTTTTAAACATTTTTTTGGTTAATTTTAGCATCAGAGCCAGGCACGGTGGCTCATGCCTATGGTCCCAGCTACTTGGGAAGCTAGTGTGGGAGGAATGCTTGGGCCCGGGAGGTCAAGACTACAGTGAGGTGTGATCGCACCACTGCACTCCAGCCTGGGCAACAGAGTGAGACCCTGTCTCAAAAAAAATAATTAATTAATTAATTAATTAAAAATAAAAATAAAATGTTACCATCAGGACTGTTTTCTTCAAAGGAAAATTGCAGGCTGGGCACAGTGGCTCACACCTGTGATCCCAACACTTTGGGAGGCCGAGGCTGGCAGATCACTTGAGGTCAGGAGTTCAAGACCAGCCTGGCCAACATGCTGACACTCTGTCTCAATTAAAAATACAAAAGGAATTAGCCAGGCACGGTGGCATGCACCTGTAGTCCCAGCTACTTGGGAGGCTGAGGCAAGAGAATCACTTGAACTGGGGAGTCAGAGGTCGAATGAACCAAGATGGTGCCACTGCACTCCAGCTAGGGCGACAGAGCAAGACTCTGTCTCAAAATAAAAATAAAATAAAATAAAATTGCAAAGCCTGTAAGAGCTACTCTAGCAGGCATGCCTGGGTTGGTGGGGTGGAAAGGGCTCACCGTTCATGGGACTCCCCCCACCTTCACTGCCCTTCTTACTCCCCAGTATCTCAGCACTCCAGGAAGCAATGAGTGCAAAACATTGATTTATTTCCTTTCCCTCCCTCCCCCCCCTTCTTTCCTTCCTTCCTTCCTTCCTTCCTTCCTTCCTTCCTTCCTTCCTTCCTTCCTTCTTTCTCTCTCTCTTTCTTTCTTTCTTTCCTTCTTTCTTTCTTTCTTTCTTTCTTTTTGAGACAGAGTTTCACTTTTATTGCCCAGGCTAGAGTGCAATGGCACAACCTCAGCTCACTACAACCTCCGCCTCCCAGGTTCAAGTGATTCTCCTGTCTCAGCCTCCTGAGTAGCTGGGATTACAGATGTGCACGCCTGGCTAATTTTTGCATTTTTAGTAGAGATGGGGTTTCGTCATATTGGTCAGGCTGGTCTCGAACTCCTGACCTCAGGTTATCCGCCCAGTTTGGTCCCCCAAAGTGCTGGGATTACAGGCGTGAGCCACAGAGCCTGGCCGCAAAGCACTGATTTCTACCCCTCACACTACAGAGGAAGCAGCAGAGGCTGAGGGAGGGGAAGGGAGCCCTAGGCCGGCCAACTCCATGCTCACTTCTCCCAGGGAGATGACAGCCACATATCTGCATGTGCCTCGGGCCTTACCAATGGCCACTGACTCTTGCCCAGCGACTCTGACCAGGTGCTCTGGCCAGACGGTGTGAGGTGGAGTCGGGGAGCCCCAGCCTGGCTTCTGCAGCTTGGACAGGCTGGCTTGCCCCTCTGCCCTCTGTCTGCCCGTCTGTCCAGTGGGGATAGTCACAGTGTCCTCTGGGGTGGGCTGTGATCTGAAGACAGGAGAGAAAGACAGACCCAGGAGGGCAGGACAGCAGGGGACATGCTCGGGGTGGAGACGGCACCGATGCTGAAGCTCTCCTATCCCACCTGCCTTCACATCTTCAGAGGGTGGCTGTGAGGATTATATAAGCAAAGGCTTTAGAAGCACCAGCCCAGCGTCTGGCACGGAGTAGGCGCTCAATAGACCATAGTTTTTATTATTATTATTATTATTATTATTATTATTATTATTATTATTATTATCATCATCATCATCATCATCATTATCATTATTATTTTATTATTTTGAGATGGGGTCTTGCTCTGTTGCCCAGGCTGGAGTGCAGTGGCATGATCATGGCTCACTGCAGCCTTGACCTCCTGGGCTCAAGGGATCCTCCAACCTCTGTCTGGTTGAGTAGCTGGGATTACAGGCCGGAGCCACCACACCTGGCTGATTTTTGTATTTTTTGAGGAGATGGGATCTGGTCATGTTGCTCAGGCTCGTCTCAAACTCCTGGCTTCAAGTGATCCTCCTACCTCAGTCTCCCAAGTGCTGGGATTGCAGGCGTGGGCCAGGATGCCTGGCCATCATTATCATTTTATTTTTTATTTTTATTTTAGCTTTTAGCTCTGCAGTGTTTTCAGCAATGACCGTCTTCATTATTCTAACACTGTTATCGGTACTGAGTCTTGGGATAGGACCCCAGTGGGGTGAGGCATTATCATTAGGGTGTTGCCATTTTACAGGTGCAGAAACTGAGGCACTTAGAGGCCGAATCATTTTCCCAACGTCCCAGAGCTCGTGAGTGAGAGAAGTCAAGCGGCCTTTGGATTTCCTCCCCCGGGCTCAGCAGGGTGTGAGGCCAGGGGAACGTGGGCTCCCCACCACCCAGTTCACAGCGAAGTTCGCCGCTGGTTCTCAGGTCCTCCCGGGTGGCTCCTGGGTGGCGCCGGGTGGGGCTGTCTTCTGTGGGGCTGTGCCGCCCTCTGGTGGCTGCATGGCAGAACTCCGCCAGCAGGCAGGCCCGCCAGAGGGCCGCGCGCCCTTGGCCGCCACTGTTCCATCCGAGCCCCTCCTCACCCTAGAGCTGCAGACACCCCACGTCGTCCACACGATGGCCCCCGCCCCGCCTGGAACAGATGGCAGCCACTGCCGGGGCAGCCTACAGGCCTCGCCAGGCTCCGGGGCCAGGGCGAAACCAGTGCCACCCTCCCAGTGGCTGGGTCAAGGGGCAACGCTGAATCCCCACTTACGTGCCTTGGCCCAAGCGTGCAAGCGTGTGTGTGAGTGCGTGTGTGTGCTCCTGTGTCAGGATCATGTGAAGGCAGCATAAATAGGTGAGAAGGAAAACAGCAAGGCAGGATTCCAGTGCAAACTGCGTACCCTGTCACCTGCAAATTCAATGCCATACTGAGCGGGGATTTAGGGAAATGTTGGGACTCTTTCCTGGTGTATGTTTTGCAGCTACCAACATCATCACTGCACATTTTTAAAGCCAAGGAAACACACAAGAGTGTAAATTGGTACGACGACTACTCGGGAAATGTTTGGCTGCTGAAGTGAAATATACATGTGCCCTGAGAGCCAGCAGCTCCATGCCTGGGTGTGCACACGGAAATCTGGACACATGCACACACGCACACACTCACGCACGCACGCAAGCACTTAAAAAAGACAGGCACAGGTTGTTGTATTAGTAATGACCCAAACCTGGAAACAACCCAAATGCTCATCAATAGTAGAATGCGGCTGGGCGCGGTAGCTCACGCCTGTAATCCCAGCACTTTGGGAGGCCAAGACGGGCGGATCCCGAGGTCAGGAGATCGAGACCATCCTGGCTAACACGGTGAGACCCCCGTCTGTACTAAAATACAAAAAAAATTAGCCGGGCGTGGTGGCGGGCGCCTGTAGTCCCAGCTATTCGGGAGGCTGAGGCAGGAGAATGGCCTGAACCCTGGAGGCGGAGCTTGCAGTGAGCTGAGATCCGGCCACTGCACTCCAGCCTGGGAGACAGAACGAGACTCTGTCTCAAAAAAAAAAAAAAAAAAAAAAAAATAGTAGAATGGGCCAGGCATGGTGGCTCATACATGTAATCCCAGCCCTTCGGAAGGCCTAGGCGGGAGGATCACTTGAGTCCAGGAGATGGAGGCTGTACTGAACCAAGATCACACCACTGCTCTCCCGTCTGGATGACAGAGAAAGACCCTGTGTCAAAAAAAAAAAAAGAAAAAAAAAAGTAGATTGGATGAACAAATTGTGGTAGTCATATATAGTTCATATAATGAAATATTACATGGCAGTGAAAAAGAACTACAGGGTGGCCAGGCACAGTAGCTCATTCCTGTAATCCCAGCACTTTGGGAGACTAAAGTGGGAGATCACTTGAGGCCAGGAGTTTAAGACCTGCCTGCAACCTAGTGACAGCCTGTCTCTACAAAAAAAAAAAAAATGTTTAATTAGCCAGGTGTGGTGGCATGTGCCTGTGGTCCCAGCTAGTCAGGAGGCTGAGGTGGGAGGATTGCTGGAGCCCAGGAGATCAAGGCTGCAGTGAGCTATGATTGTACCGCTGCACTCCAACCTGGGCAACAGAGCCAGACCCTGTCTCCAAAAAAAAAAAAAAAAAAAAAGACAAATAAAACAAGAAAGACGGCAATAGCATAAGCAGATGTCAGACATAATGTGGAGCAAAAGATGCTAGACGCAAACTTCCCACTTACATGAAGTTCAAAACCAGGTCTAAGGGCCAGATGTGGTGCCTCACATCTGTCATCCCAGAATTTTGGGAGGCCGAAGCGGGCAGATCACTTGAGGTTGGGAGTTCGAGACCATCCTGGCTAACACTGTGAAACTGCGTCTCTACTAAAAATACAAAAAATTAGCCAGGCATGGTGGTAGGTGCCTGTAGTCCCCACTACTTGGGAGGCTGAGGTAGGAGAATGGTGTGAACCAGTAGGCGGAGCTTGCAGTGAGCCAAGATTGCGCCACTGCACTCTAGCCTGGGTGACAGAGCAAGACTCTGTCTCAAAAAAAAATTAGCTGGGTGTGGTGCTGGGCACCTGTAATCCTAGTTACTCAGGAGACTGCAGCAGGAGAATCACTTGAACCCGGGAGGCAGAGGTTGCAGTGAACTGGGATCACACCACTGCACTCCAGCCTGGGCAACAGAGTGAGACTCCGTCTCAAAAAAAAAAAAAAAGAAGGCCTAAGGTATCTATGGTGATACACATCAGAATAATGGTTACCTCCAGCAGGGTGAGGCCTTCTGACTGGAAGCAGTATAAGGGTGCCTTGGTAGGTGGGGGAGGGGGGAGATACTGGGAAGGTTCTAGATTTTGTTCTGGATGGTGTTTCTCTAGGGGTAAAATCTCACCAAGCTATACATGTAAGACTATCCTGCTTTATTTTATGTCTGCTAATCTTAAAAATGGCCAGGCATGGTAGCTCGTGCCTGTAATGCCAGCACGTTGGGAGGCCAAGGTGGGAGGATCATTTTAGACCAGGAGTTTGAGACCAGTCTGGACAACATAGTGTGACTCCGTTTCTACAACATTAAAACAAACAAACATTAGCCGGGCATGGTGGCAGGTGCCTGTAGTCCCAGGTATTTGAGAGGTTGAAGCAGGAGGATCACTTGAGCCCAGGTCCTTGAGGCTGCCGTGAGCTATAATTGTGCCACTTCACTCAAGCCTGGGTGAAAGAACAAGACCCCATCTCTAAAAAAAAAAAAAAAAAAAAAAAAATCAGGCCAGGCACAGTGTCTCATGCCTGTAATCCCAGCACTTTGGGAGGCCAAGGCAGGTGGATCACAAGGTCAGGAGTTCAAGACCAGCCTGGCCAACATGGTGAAATACCGTCTCTACTAAAAATACAAAAATTAGCCGGGCACAGTGGCGTGAGCCTGTAATCCCAGCTAGTCGGGAGGCTGAGACCGGAGAATCGCCATAACCCAGGAGGCAGAGGTTGCAGTGAGCCGAGCTCATACCATTGCACTCCAGCCTGGGCAACAGAGCAAGACTCTGTCTTAAAAAAAAAAAAAAATCAAAGAAAAACTTTAAAAACAATCTAGAAATAAAAGAAAAACCCAGAGACAATGAAGGAAGGGGAGGGGTGCCGGGCTCATTGCTGGTGGCAGCTCTGAGCAGAGGGGACTTAGGGCTGTGATCAGGTGGATTTAGGATTGCTGTAGGGTCTCACGGAGATAATGCTGGTGAAGTACAGGCACAGGGAAGTCCCAGGCATACTGGCTTCTGATCATTATTTTCAAAACCCCAGAGGGTCCTCCTAGACATCTTCCTTTTATGAAACATACTTAATTTCCTAGTTCAAAGCTACAGAATAGGATGGTCGCTTCCCCCTCCTCCCTTCTTTTTCCTTGTCTTTATTTTTGCATTTTTCTACAATAAATGTGTTATAACTTTTGTGACATGAAAAAAAGCAATAAGAGCTATTTTAATTAAAGGGAAAAAGCTGTGTGTGCAGATTCTGATTTGTGGAGTTTGCAGAAAGGCAGACTCTAAGAGCATTCAGGTTATTTGAGTCGGGGAAAGAGTGGGGGATTTGGAGCCTTTTGGCCAAAACTGCCTCTGCCTGCTTCTCCTGTCTAGGAGGTAGCAGCCTTTTTATTGATACAAATGCAAGAGCAGCTGTCTCCATGAATCATCAGATTGCGCCTTCCCTTAATTGCTTACTCAACTAAGTGCTTTGCAGACTTTCCCTTCTCAGCTTTGTAGCAAGTTAGAAGAGAGGTACAACTATCAATTTCATTTAGAGGAGGAAGCAACTGAAGCATGAGGTGGTGCACGCGACACAGCTAGTAAATGTCTGGCTTATAGTGGCTTTGGTGACAGTGGCTTAGATGGCTGACCCTGGGTGGCAGTCAGGAGCTCCACTGTCCAGTCCTGACCCTTCTCTTGCCTGGATGTTCTGCAGACCCCCACCTCTACCTGGCTCATCCTTCCTGGAAGCTGTAATAGAAGCATATATCCCTGTCTTACAAGGTCAGTCACCATTATTATCCCCATGTTACACTCAAAAGCACAGGTTTAAGAGCGTTTAAATAACTTGCCCAAAACCCCCTAACCCGTAAGTGACAGTGCAGCAAGTTACAACCAGAGCTTTCTGGCCCAGAACACAGCTCCCACCATGGAGCTCATGCTCCGTCTGGCATTGACTGTTCCATTTTGTTGTTGTTGTTCTAAGCTGGGCATGTTAGACTGTGAAAATCAAGTTTTTTCCTCCCTAGGAAATAAGAGGTTACAGAGTTTATTTTTCAGAGCAGTGGAAGTGAGGATAGAAAGGATTTCAAGAAGGCTTCTTTTAGGTGAAGATTAAAGGAAATGTTAGAGCAAAACTAGGCATGGTTGATCTTTTAAAGTCTACGGCGTTGTCCTTTCACTGTTCAAAAAAAAAAAAAAAGTCTATGCGATGAGGTGATGTATTTGCCTTTTAGAAATTTGGTAAATAAGGAAGCTATGTCTTTTGGTTTGTGTTTTTTTGAGACGGAGTCTTGCTCTGTCCCCCAGGCTGGAGTATAGTCGCCGGATCTCGGCTCACTGCAAGCTCCGCCTCCCGGGTTTACGCCATTCTCCTGCCTCAGCCTCCCGAGTAGCTGAGACTACAGGCGCCCGCCACCTCGCCCGGCTAGTTTTTCATATTTTTTAGTAGAGACGGGGTTTCACCGTGTTAGCCAGGATGGTCTCGATCTCCTGACCTCGTGATCCGCCTGTGTCGGCCTCCCAAAGTGCTGGGATTACAGGCTTGAGCCACCGCGCCCGGCCAGGAAGCTATGTCTTTGTTTTCCATTCTGACTCCCTGGTTTGTGTGTAATACTACAGATAAAGATTTCTCCAGGATTTTTACTGGTGGCACCCTTTCTTAATTTAAAGTATGGATTAGTGGGGCAGAAAAGTATTAACAGCTTGTTAGAGTCAGAAGATAAACCGCTCAGGCAAAGTGTAAATTGATACACACTTTGTAGAGAACAATATGGCCACATGTATCAACATTTCAACAGTTCACACATATGTATTTCTCCACCCAGAAATCTCACTTCTAGCAAAGATATATACAAGGATGCTCATAATAACACAGTTTGTAATGGTGAAAATTAGGAACAACCTAAACATCTAACAATATGGAATTGATCCAATATAATATGGCACAGTCACCCAGAGAAATACAGCACAGCTTTTAGAAGCAAGGATGGAGAAACTGAGTGCAGTGGTTGCTCCCAGGGAGGGGAAGAAAAGTACTTTTCATCGTCTAAGTACTTTTGTGATTTTTAAAAAAAGTTTTACTTTGAGATAATTGTAGATTCACATGCAATTGTAAGAATAATACAGAGAGGCTGGGCGCGGTGGCTCACGCCTGTAATCCCAGCACTTTGGGAGGCCGAGGCGGGTAGATTACGAGGTCAGGAGTTTGAGGCCAGTCAGGCCAAGATGGTGAAACCCCGTCTCTACTAAAAATACAAAAATTAGCCAGGCACGATGGCAGGTGCCTGTAATCCCAACTACTCGGGAGGCTGAGGAAGGAGAATCGCTTGAACCAGGGAGGCAGAGCTTGCAGTGAGCCGAGAATGTGCCACTGCACTCTAGCCTGGGAGACAGAGCAAGACTCCATCTCAAAAAAAAAAAAAGAAATAATACAGAGAGATTTCTGCTACTCTTTCCCCAATAATAACAGCTTGCAAAACAATAGAAAGCTATCTCAACCCTGCTATTAACATTGATACAGTCAAGATCCAAAACATTCGATCACCACAAGTATCCTCCCTGGTTTCCTTTTCTAGCCACCCTACTTCTCTCCAACTCCCACCCCACTTCTCTCCCACTCCCACCCCCTCTTCAGCTGCTGGCAACCACTAATCTGTTTCCCATGTCTACAATTTTGTCATTTCAAGAATTATATATAAATGGAAAAATACAATATATTACCTTTACAGGATGACTCTTTTCACTCAGCATAATTCTCTGAAGATTCATCAGATTGTTTCATGTATCAATAGATCATACTTCATTCCTTTTTATTGCTTTTTTTTTTTTTTTTTTTTTTTTTTTGAGACAGAATCTCACTCTGTCACCCAGGCTGGAGTGCAGTGGCAAGATCTCGGCTCACTGTAACCTCCACCTCCTAGGCTCAGGTGATCCTCCCACCTCAGCCTCCTGAGAGCTGGGACTCCAGATGCATGCCAACACACCTGGCTAATTTTTTTCTTTTTTCTTTTTCTTTTTTTTTTAGTAGAGACAGGATTTTGCCATGTTGTCCAGCCTGGTCTTGAACTCTCCTGGTCTCAAGTGATCCACCTGCCTTGGACTCCAGAGTGCTAGGATTACACGCATGAGCCACTTTATTGCATTCTTTTTGCATCATTGTCAACAGATTAGCTGGGCATACCTGCAGCGCTCCCTTTCTGGGTTCTCTGTTCATGTGGATGTACTATCTATCAAAAATTAATTTAAAAACTGTATTGATGATATACAGCTATGCTTATTAATATGAAAAAAATGCCAGCATATTGAGTAGAAAAAATATTACAAGAGGGTTATTTGGTAAATTCTAATTTTTGTAAAACTTTTTTTTTTTTTTTGAGATGGAGTCTCTGTTATCTAGGCTGGAGTGCAGTGGCGCGATCTCGGCTCACTAGAACCCCCACCTCCTGGGTTCAAGCAATGCTCCTGCCTCAGCCACTAAAGTAGCTGGGATTACAGGTATGTGCCATCACACCTGGCTAATTTTGTTTTTTGTATTTTTAGTAGAGATGGGGTTTCGCCATGTTGGCCAGGCTGGTCTCAAACTCCTGACCTCAGGTGATCCGCCCTCCTCGGGCTCCCAAAGTGCTGGGATTACAGGCATGAGCCACTGCGCCCAGCCAAAACTTTTTATTTATTTATTTTTTAAAGAATGTGCTTTTGTGGCTATACATGGGGTCCACGCATAGCAAAGAACTTGGAATAGCATTTTACAAACTGCACTCCCAGGGATTCCCCTGGAAAATTCTGAGGGGCTCACTGATTTGAACACAGCAGAACTCTGAGCCTTTATTTTACTGATGTGTGATGCTCAATGAGAAGAATGCAGCTCTTCCCGGGATCTTTTGACTAAGGGATCCCCCACGTCTTCCCCCTAAGGAGCATTTCTCAGGGCTAGTCTTCCAGGGAGGATACTCTGGGAAGCTGGTCGGAAAGCCTCTCTGCCAAAATGTTAACAGTGGTTATCACACAACTGTGGGATTCGGAGTGGTCTTTACTTTCTCCTTCTAAGTTTTTCTGTTAACTGAAAAAAGTCTGTAACAGTATTATTCAATTAAAAAAAAAAAAAAACTAAAAAGGGCCAGGCGCGATGGCCCGTGCTTGTAATCCCAGCAGTTTGAGAGGGCAAGCAGGGTGGATGGCTTGAATCCAGGAGTTCGAGACCAGCCTGGACAACATGGTGAAACCTTATGTCTACAAAAATTACAAAAATTAGCCAGGCATGGTGACATGCACCTGTAGACAGGAGGATCACTTGAGCCCCGGAGTTCGAGTCCAGCCTGGGCAATATAGCAAGACCCCATCTCTAAAAAACAAACAAAGAACTAACACAGTAACACATGTTTCTGTGACAAGTTGAGGGTGGTGGCGGGGGCCACAAGGTGCCAGTGGCATAGGAGCAGGAAAGAAAACCTGGGAAAGAATCTCCAGGAGGAAGGGAGAAGCAGAAAACACACAGCACCTGCAGTTCATTCCCAGAACCAGGAGGGAGGAAGTGGGGAACCAGAAGCCACGCAGGGCTCCACAGCGCCACCAGGTGACAGCAAAGGCTGACATCCGCAGCACTCAGTAAGACCTCACTGTACTGCCAGGGAAGGCAGCAGGCCCCCGGGGGAGGAAGAGCCGGTCCTACTGCCACGCACATCAGGGCTAGGGGGTGGGGAAGAGGGGATGTGAAGTCACCTGTAAGGCTGGTGGCGGTTACATCCCGGAGACTTTGAAGAGTCGATTTTTTATTAAGTCAGCGTGTAAAAGAGACCCTTGCTAGTTATATCCACAGACCACTCTTTTTTGTTGTTGTTATTGTTTTGAGACAGGGTCTTGCTGTCTCCCAGGCTGGAGTACAGTGGCGCAGTCATGGCTAATTGCAGCCTCAACTTCCTGGGCTCAGATGATCCTCCCACCACAGCTTCCCAAGTAGCTGGGATGACAGGCGCATGCCACCACACCTGGCTAGTTTTTTGTATTTTTAGTAGAGAAGGGGTTTCGCCATGTTGCCCAGGCTGGTCTCGAACTCCTGGGCTCAAGCAATCCCCATCGCCTTGGCCTCCCAAAGTGCTGGGATTACAGGCGTGAGCCACTGTGCCCAGCCCACTCTTTTGTGAATTTCTCATTTATTTATTTATACCCTCCTTGTTCTGGAAGAAGAAAAACAATTAAGCATGTCTCACAAGTGCTCATAAAAATAAGACAAGAGAGTATAAAATTAAAAGCAGCTGGCAGAAGAGAGGAGAACAAGGCTGGGTGCCAACCGGAGCCAGCAACCAGGCGTCTTCTCGGCCTCTCCTCGATATCCAGGTGAGCTGAGCCAGAGGCCTTGTTGTTCTGGAATTCCCAGTGGTGGGGGCAGGGGGAGGAACAAAGCAGGAACTGGAGTCAGCAGGCAGCCCCTCCGCCAGGTGCATCCAGAACAGGCTCTCACAAGCATGGAGTGAATGCATATTTAACACTGAAAAGTCCAGACAGCCCCAGGTTTCCACTGATGTCTCTCAGGCTGAGGAATCGCTGTTGAGACAGAGCTGAGATTTCCCAGCATTGAGATTTGTGTGATTTAAGGGACCAGGGTTCTTGGGGGAGGACACCTTGCAGAGGTAAAAAGCCAGTCCTCGGCCGGGTGCAGTGGCTCACACCTGTTATCCCAGCACTTTGGGAGGCTGAGGTGGGAGGATCATGAGGTCAGGAGTTTGAGACCAGCCTGGCCAACATGGTGAAACCCCGTCTCTACTAAAAATACAAAAAATTAGCCAGGTGTGGTGGCGGTTGCCTGTAATCCCAGCTACTTGGGAGGCTGAGGCAGGAGAATTACTTGAACTCGGGAAGCAGAGGTTGCAGTGAGCCAAGATCGTGCCACTGCCCTCCAGCCTGGGCGACAGTGTGAGACTCCATCTCAAAAAACAAAACAAAACAAAACAAAAGCCAGTCCTCAGAAGTCGGCTTTCCCTCACAACCTTTAGGATGGCTATTATAAAATAGCAGAAAATAGGCTGGCTGCAGTGGTTCACGCCTGTAATCCCAGCACTTCGGGAGGCTGAGGTGGGTAGATCACTGGAGGTCAGGAGTTTGAGACCAGTCTGGCCAACATGGTGAAACTTTCTGCCTACTAAAAATACAAAAATTAGCTGGACATGGTGGCACGTGCCTGTAGGCCCAGCTACTCAGGAGTCTGAAGCAGGAGAATCGTTTGAACCCAGGAGGCGAAGGTTGCAGTGAGCCGAGATCACGCCACTGCACTCCAGCCTGGGCAACAGAGCAAGATTCTGTCTCAAAACAAAAACAAAAAAAAGTACAGAAAATAAAGTGTTGATGAGGATGTGGAGAAAATGAAATCCTGATGCACTGTTGATGGAAATGTAAATTGGTGCAGCCGCTGAGAAAACAGTACTGTGGTTTCTCAAATAATTAAAAATAGAATAATCTGCCAGATGTGGTGGCTCATACCTGTAATCTCATCACTTTGGGAGGCCAAGGTGGAAGGATCACTTGAGCCCAGGAGGCTGAGACCCAGCCTGGGCAACATACTCCAGCCTGGGCAACATAGTGAAATTTTAAAATTTAAAACATTTTAAAGTTAGCTGGGTGTGGTGGCACGTGCCTATACTCAGTCCTAGCTACTCAGGAGGCTGAGACAGGAGGATCGCTTGAGCCTAGGAGGTTAAGGTTACAATGAGCCAGGATCACGCCACTGCATTCCAGCCTGAGCAACAGAGTGAGACCCCTGCCTCAATACATTAATTAATTAAGGTCGGGCACAGTGGCTCACACCTGTAATCCCAGCACTTTGGGAGGCCGAGATGGGTGGACCACCTGAGGTCAGGAGTTCAAGACCAGACTGACCAACATGGCAAAACCTCATCTCCACTACATACAAAAAATTAGCCAGGCGTGGTGGCGCCTGTATTCCCAGCTACTTGGGAGGCTGAGGCAGGCAAATCACTTGAACCCAGTAGGCGGAGGTTGCAGTGAGCTGAGATCGTGCCACTGCACTCCAGTCTGGGCAACAAGAGCGAAACTCCGTCTCAAAAAACAAATTAATTAATTAAAAATTAATTATCATATGATCATAGGATCCAGTAATCCTACTTCTGTGTATATACCCAAAAGAGTTGAAAGTAAAGTCTCAAAGAGGTATTTATATACCCATATTCATAACAGCATTATTTATAGTAGCCAAAAGCCAAGTGTCCACTGATGGACAAATGGATAAACAAAATGTGGTCCATTCATCCATACAAAGGAATACTATTCAGCCTTGAAAAGGGAATGACGTTGTGACCCATGCTGCAATACAGAACCTTGAGGATGTGTGTTAAATGAAATAAGCCAGTCGTGAAAGGACAAATACTGGATGCTTCCACTGATATGAGGTGCTAGAATAGTCAAATTGGTAGACACAGGATATAGAATGTCAGTCGCCAGGAGCTGGGGAAGGGTAAAATAGGGAGGCGGTGTTTCATGGAGGAAGAGTTGCAGTTTAAGATGATGAAAACATTCTGGAGATGGATGGTGGTGATGGTTGCATAACAATGTGAATGTACTTAATGCCACTGGAATGCACACTTAAAAATGGCTAAGATAGCTGGGCCTAGTGGCACGTGCCTGTAATCCCAGCTATTCTGGAGGCTGAGCCGGAAGGATCACTTGAGCCCAGGAGTTTGAGGCTGCAGTGAGCCACGATAACACCACTGGGTGACAGAGGGAGACCCTGCCTCTTCAAAAAACCAAAGGGTTAAGATAGTAAATTTTAGGTTATGTGTATTTTACCACAATGTAAATTTTTTATTATTAAAAAAAGTAGTTGATTTTCAAAAGGATGCCTCAGTCGGGTGCAGTGGCTCATACTTGTAATCCCAGCACTTTGGGAGGCCGAGGTGGGCAGATCACAAGGTTAGGAGATCGAGACCATCCTGGCTAACATGGTGAAACCCCACCTCTACTAAAAATACAAAAAATTAGCTGAGTATGGTGGCAGGCGCCTGTAGTCCCAGCTACTCGGGAGGCTGAGGCAGGAGAATGATGTGAACCCGGTAGGCAGAGGTTGCAGTGAGCCGAGACAGCGCCGCTGCACTCCAGCCTGGGTGACAGAGCGAGACTCTGTCTCAAGAAAAAAAAAAAAAGGACGCCTCATGCTGAGAACTGTGGAGCTAGCAGCTGTCACAGTGGGTGTGTGAGTGGGAGGGCTTCCAGGGATACTAGAGCCCAGGCTTCCAGGGATACTAGACCCCTGAAACAAGAAGGCACCGTTTTGTTTTGTTTTATTTGTTTTGTTTTTGAGACAGGGTCTTGCTCTGTCACCAGGCTGGAGTGCAGTGGCGTGATCAGCGCTTACTGTAGCCTCGACCTTCCGTGCTCACGTGACCCTCCTGCCTCAGCTCCCCGAGTAGCTAGGACTACAGGTATGTGCCACTACACTTAGCTGATTTTTAAACTTTGTCGTAGGACAAGATCTCTCCATGTTGCCCAGGTTGGTCTCAAACTCCTGGGCTGAAATGACCCTCCCACTTCAGCCTCCCAAAGTGCTGGGATTACATGGTAAGCCACACCACCTAGCCAGAAGACACCTTTATGCTAGCAAGTGCCTTGCCTCTCAGCTTGCTAAAAAGACTCAGGATCTTCCTGATCCAAATAGCTCCTGCCTCCGATAAACAAAGAGTGGAGTATTTACGGATTCACTCAACATGTATTCACTCAGCACCTACTATGTACCAGGTCCTGTGCACAAATGTGCATAAGACAGACACTGTCCTTGTGTATCTTACGCTATGCTGGGGGAGATGCTCAACCCAAGAAATTCTAGGCCAGGCTCAGTGGCTCACACCTGTAATCCCAGCACTTTGGGAAGCCGAGACAGGTGGGTCACCTGAGGTCAGGAGTTCGAGACACGCCTGGCCAACATTGTGAAACCCCGCCTCTACTAAAAATACAAAAATTGGCCGGGCATGGTGGCACACACCTGTGGTCCCAGCTACCCAAAAGCCTGAGGCAGTAGAATTGCTTGAACCGGGGAGGCGGAAGTTGCAGCAAGCCAAGATCGCACCACTGCACTCCAGCCTGGGCGACAGAGCAAGACTCTGTCTCAAAAAAAAAAAAAGAAAAGAAAAGAAAAGAAAAGAAATTCTAAAATTGACATATGACCAAAAAAATAAAAATGACACACCTGGATGATTCCATTATGTCACGTTCTGAAAGATGCAAACTCATCTCCAGTGATGGAAAACACCGCTGTGGTTGTCTGGGGCTGGTGGTGCAAGAAGGTTTAGCGACCCAGGGGCATGAGGAGACCCTTGGAGGAATGAAAATGTTCTACATCTTGACTGACAGCAGTGATTTCATGGGTGTAGACATCCGTCAAAACGCAACACGTTGTATACTTTCAATGGATGCCGTTTATTGGGCATGTATTAGACTCTGCTTGATAAAAAATTGTTTTGGTTGAATGATGAGCTAAAGTGATAGGTTTCTCGTTCTTTCTTTTTCCCTCCAATGCTGCTCCTTCTGCATAAAGTGATAGGTTTCTCACAGTTTACCTTTAAAGTGAGCCCTACAGGAGGGACTGTCTAGACAATGATGGAAGATGGGAAGGCGGTGGGGGTGGGTCCAGCACAGAGAGCTCCACTGGTTAAGCATGACCAGGAGGAAGAGCTTGAGCCTCATGGGGTTGGTGGGAGAGAGGAGACTGAAGACCACCATGGGATTAGGCTCTGTGCTGTGAAGATGGGGAGTATCTGAAAGCTTTTTTTTTTTTTTTTTCCCTGAGACAGACTCTCTGTCGCCCAGGCTGGAGTGCAGTGGCGTGATCTCGGCTCACTGCAAGCTCCGCCTCCCGGGTTCACACCATTCTCCTGCCTCAGCCTCCCGAGTAGCTGGGACTACAGGTGCCCGCCACCACACCTGGCTAATTTTTTTGTATTTTTAGTAGAGACGGGGTTTCACTATGTTAGCCAGGATGGTCTCGATCTCCTGACCTCGTGATCCGCCCGCCTCGTCCTCCCAAAGTGCTGTGATTACATTCTTGAGCCACCGTGCCCAGCCTCTGAAAGCTTTTTTTTTCCCCCCTGAGATGGACTCTCTGTCACCCAGGCTGGAGTGCAGTGGCGCGATCTCGGCTCATTACAACCTCTGCCTCCCGGGTTCAAGCAATTCTCCTGCCTCAGCCTTCCGAGTAGCTGGGATTACAGGCACGTGCCACCACACCAGGCTAAATTTTTTATTTTTAGTAGAGATGTGATTTCACCGTGTTGGTCAGGCTGGTCTTGAACTCCTGACCTTGTGATCCACCTGCCTCAGCCTCCCAAAGTGTCAGGATTACAGGCGGGAGCCGCCGTGCCCCTCCCTGAAGGCATTTGAACCTAGAGAGTGATTCCACTGTCGGTTTAGCATGAAGACCCCTCTGGTCACAAAGTGGAGAAGAAATTGTGAGAAGGCAAGAAGGGAGGTGGAGCCACGTTAGAAGCGACTCAGGCAGAAGATCACAATGCCCGACAAGCAAGGAGAGTGGAGGTGGGGCTGGAGGGCAGACCAAGGGCTGGAGGTGTTGGTGACTGAGTGGCTTCCAAACCAAGACTTCTGAATTGAGCAACCTGTGGAAGGAAGTGACATTTCCTGAGAGGAAACCGCAGAAGGGAACCCCTCCCGGGTTTGAACGATTCTTGTGCCTCAGACTCCCAAGTAGCTGGGACTATAGGCATGAGACAGCACACATGATTGATTTCTGTATTAAATATTTTTAGTAGAGATGGGGTTTCGTCATGTTGGCTAAGCTGGTCTCGAACTCCTGACCTGAAGTGATCTGCCTGCCTTGGCCTCCCAAAGTGCTGGGACTACAGGAGTAAGCCACCACCCCCAACCCCAAAAAAACTTTTTAAAAAATTAACTGGGTACAGTGGCACAGACCTGTGGTCATAGCTACTCCAGAGGCTGAGATAGGAGGATCGGAGGATCGCTTGGGTCCAGGAGTTTAATATGAGTATCCATCAAGAAGAGAATGAGAGGCTGGGCGCAGTGGCTCATGCCTGTAATCCCAGCATGGGGATTGGGAAGCCAAGCCAGGCAGATCACTTGAGGTCAGGAGTTTGAGACCAGCCTGGCCAACATGGTGAAACCCCGTCTCTACTAAAAATACAAAAATTAGCTAGGCATGGTGATGTGCACCTGTAATCCCAACTACTGGGGAGGCTGAGGCAGGAGAATCACTTGAACCTGGAAGGCAGAGGTTTCAGTGAGCTGAGATTGCACCACTGCACTCCAGCCTGGGCAATAAAGTGAGACTTAGTTTCAAAAAAAAATAAAAATAAAAAGCAGAGAATGCTTAAATACATTTTTATACATTCATACACTTGAATGACTTAAAATATCCAACAGAAATATACGTACCAGCATAAAAGATGTTCAATATATTAATATACTTAATGAAAAATGCAAGTTGTCGATTGCATTGGACAGGATAGGTGAACTGCTATAACAAATCCAGTAAAACTATATTTCTTTCTGATGTCACAGCCCAAAGCAGGTCCATTGGGAGGGGGCGGCTCTACTCCAGACAGTCATTCAGGGTCCCAGGCTCCTCCTGTCTCCACACATCATCAAAGCTGAAAGAGAAAGGAAAATGTCAACCATCAGGTACTGGAGAAATTTATGGGTGGGGCATGGAAGTGGCAATCATTATTTTACCCTCATCTATTGTTCAGACCACCTGGCCATACCTAACTGGGAGACAAGTCCAGCTGTGTGCCCCAAAAATAGGTTTGGTGAGCATTTAGCCAGCCTCTGTCTCGCTAACTGATGTGTACCATTTAAACCCATTCATACAAAACACGATAAATGTGTTCATGGGGCTGGGCACGGCGGCTCACGCCTGTAATCCCAGCACTTTGGAAGGCTGAGGAAAGATCACTTTGAGCCCAGGAGTCTGAGACCAGTCTAGGTAACACAGTGGGACCCCCTCTCTACAAACATTTAAGAATCAGCCAGGCATCCGGCCACTGCACTCCAGCCTGGGCGACAGAGCGAGACTCCGTCTCAAAAAAAAAAAAAAAAAAGAATCAGCCGGGCATGGTGGCACACACCTGTAGTCCCAGCCACTCAAGAGGCTGAGGTGGGAGGACCGCTTGAGCCTAGAAGGTCAAGGCTGCGGTGAGCCAAGATCACACCACTGCATTCCAGCCTGGGAGACAGAGCAAGACCCTGTCTCAAAGGAAACAAAGAAAGCATACATGGATATATTTTTAATAGACAAAAATCTGGAAGGAGTACATTAAACTGTTAACTCTCATGAGTCAAAGTGGGACTTCCAGTTTTTATTTTATATATGTGTTTCCTTTTTTTTTTTTAAATAATAAGCACATATTTCCTGTGAGATTTAACAATTTAAAGAACTGTAAAATGATAGCACATTGCTCTTTAGATGTTAAGCAAATGGAGTTTAGAATTCTAGATGTTCACTAGGGGGCAGAAGAGATGTGTGTGTGTGATTGCACTCGCTGTTTGCTTATCACTGTTTACCAGGTTACTGGCACAATTGCCCCATTCATCAGGTCATCTGTAAGATTTACAGACTTGGCCGGGCGCAGTGGCTCAATCCTGTAATCCCAGCACTTTGGGAGGCCGAGACGGGCGGATCACGAGGTCAGGAGATCGAGACCATCCTGGCTAACGCGGTGAAACCCTGTCTCTACCAACAATACAAAAAACTAGCCAGGCGAGGTGGCAGGCGCCTGTAGTCCCAGCTACTCGGGAGGCTGAGGCAGGAGAATGGCGGGAACCCGGGAGGCGGAGCTTGCAATGAGCTGAGATCCGGCCATTGCACTCCAGCCTGGGCCACAGAGCGAGACTCCGTCTCAAAAAAAAAAAAAAAAAAAAAAAAAAGATTTACAGACTTATTTAAGGAAATGACAGCACTCAGGCCTCTCACACTAGTAGACATCAGCTATGGGCCCAATAATCTCATATTTTCACCAATTTTTGATTACTGTGGTAAAATACACATTACATAAAATTTGCCATCTGAGTCTTTTTTTTTTTTTTTTTTTTGGTAGAGATAGGATCCCACTATATTGCCCAGGCTGGTCTCGAACTCCTGGGCTCAAAGGATCCTCTTGCCTCAGCCTCCTAAGTAGCTGGGACTACAGGTGTGCCATGCCCAGGTTAGCTTAGCCTTTTTTGAGTGCAGTGGTATGATCTTGGCTCACTGAAACCTCTGCCTCTTGGGTTCAAGCAATTATTCTGCCTCAGCCTCCGAGTAGCTGGGGCTACAGGCACGCACCACCATGCCCAGCTAATTTTTGTATTTTTAGTAGAGACGGGGTTTCACCATGTTGGCCAGGATGGTCTCAATCTCGTGACCTAATGATCCGCCTGCCTCGGCCTCCCAAAGTGCTGGGATAACAGGCGTGAGCCACCACGCCCGACCCACATTAGCCATTTTTAAGTGTATAGTTCTGTAGTATTAAGTGCACTCGTCTTGTGCAATCATCACCACCGTCCATCTCTAGAACTCTTCATATCTTATAAAATTGAAAGTCTGTACCTATTAACCAGTCACTCACCATACTCCCATACCCCCAACCTTGAACAACTACCATGTTACTTTCTGTCTCTATGAATTTCACTATTCCATTTTAACCTGATCCTCGAGGCTGTGTAGTTGCCTTATGGGTCATTATCAAAAATGTGTCTGTTTCATACCAGCCTTTGAGTACACAGAGATCTAAGAGGTCTTCTAACTGGCCTGAATCCCTACTTGTGAGAAAAAAGGCCAAAACTGCCATGAAGCTTATCTGCTGTCTGTTCTGCTGGAGTCAGCCTGAATGATCCCACATTTAGATAGTGGAGTCATGACCCAGACATCTCTCCTGGCCTTTCTAAGAATCTCTATGGACATCTCTTCAATTTCATGGGCATGGACACCAGAACAGGATTCAGCTGTTTGGAGGCCCAGGGCATGGGGGAATGTGGGAGCCTCATATTCTCCGTAATAAATAATGAGCAAAATCTCCATAAAAGCATAGCATCTTCTGGGCACGGGGGCTCACGCTTGTAATCCCAGCACTCTGGAAGGCCGACGTGGATGGATCACCTGAGGTCAAGGGTTCGAGACCAGCCTGGCCAACATGGTGAAACCCCATCTCCACTAAAAATACAAATTAGCCAGGCATGGTGGCATGCACCTGTAATCTCAGCTACTTGGGAGGCTGAGGCAGGACAATCTCTTGAACCTGGGAGGTGGAGGTTGCAGTGAGTCGAGATTGTACCACTGCACTCCAGCCTGGGCGACAGAGTGAGACTTTGTCTCAAACAAACAAATAAACAACCAAAAAAACGACGTCACTGATCCCATTTAAAGTCACTGAAACATTTGCCTTCTCTATTTGGACTTGCCTGAGGCTCCAAATTGAAATGAATACCTACACACTCAGACAGCACGGTAGGCACCCGTAGCTGGAATATTCCTCACAGCTGGTTTCCTGGAAGAGTCTGTTGAGATTTGAAATCTCGCCCCCAAACATCCCTGAGGCTCTTGGAGACCAGTATGTAGGTCTTATTTATCTTTGTTTTTCTCATAAGGCCCAGTACACTAAAGACATACAATCGATGTGGATTGAATTGAATTGAACCCAAGATCAAGCATATATGTAAAACACTGTGGGGAAGAGGTATAAAGAGAAGTTTGAGTTAGGGAATTTGTAGCACGGTGGTTAAAACACGAGCTCTGAGTGGGCTGACCTGTGTGAGTTCCAGCCCCACCGCTTACTGGAAATGTATCTTCGTGTCTCCCACTAAGCCACGTGGAGTTAATATGAGCCATAGAGGACGTAGGTGTATGCCCACGCTAAGCCCTCCTTTGCTGAGAACTGGACCCACGAGTGTAGACTCTAGCAGTTGTGTTTGTACTGTGTAACCGTGTTGGGAGCCCGATTCTGTCACTGTTCAGCATGCCACTATGTAACCTGCACAGACCTAGGGGGACTGAACAAAGGGGGCAAACGCGGGAATAAAACACAAGAGACAAAAGAGCCTATTTGGAAGAAGGGGTCAGGGGACACCTTGCCTCTAGTGGACAAGGGCTCTAAGCTTTACACAGCCCCCCGTATTTATTAGGCAAAAGAGGTAGCGAGAAAGGGGTGGAAGAAGGGGTCAGCTGCTTGGTCCAGAGTAGGCTTGTAAGACTGCATTCCTCGAACAACCGGCTCTAGATGTCGCAGTAGATAACCTTGGCTCCAAGGAGTGATGGCATCCAGCAAACCTTCTGTTGGCAGGAACCATCTGATGAGTTTGCTCACATCCTGCATTCATGATAAACACTTTGCTGTTTGATCGTATAGCCTCCAGTGGAATGCTGAGTTGGTCACGTCCCTCAGGTCTTCGGCTCCCTGAATAACCCCACCCACCTGGCCAGACCCAATTGGGCCAGGGATGGACCACTGACCCCAAGCCGGGCCAATCAGCTCATCTCTCTTGGAACCTGGGGTTGGATGGAGCATCCTTAGCGGATCTGGTCTCATGGCTGAGCTGGGGGAGGAAGTGGCCTCAGGGTGTGTAGGAAAGTGATTGTTGTGTGCAGTTCAGTTTCTGGCAGATGTTGAACTTCCTGCCCTTTGGTTCTACCTATGAGACATTCATTTTTCTTTTTCCAATACATTCCCCTTTGCCAACATTAAGTAGGTATCTACAACCCGTGACCAAACAAACACTCTCTTATCTCGACCCCGCCCTCCTGGGATTCGTGTAAGGATTGAGGCAGTGACTGAGCAGGGCCCAGCCACAGGCAGCCCTCAGGAAGCGTCAGCCCTCATTGCCATGACTCCTGTTAGTAATGGTTTCACCTCCTTCTCTGATCTACAGTGGTGATGTAATGAAGCAATACTCTCTGTCCACAGGGAACGGACAGTGGTGTCTGGGAATTCAGGCAGGTGCATGCCAACAGATCCCATCAATCCAAGCTGAGGTGGGCCCCTGGCCACCAGCCTCACTCTGGCTGTTTTCTACCCTAGTCTCGTGGAATTCCTGTTGTCTGAGTAGCTGAGTGTTGTCTGCAAACGCAAGAAGAGGATGTGATGCTTTTGCAAGGGGCCCCATCAAAAATAGTCTCCAATGAGCAGGCTCTGGGCCACCTAACTATTTCTTCCATCTTCCACCGCGGCGTCTGGAGAGCTGCTAAGGTGGAGTGGTCACCTGGCTCACTCCATCCTTCCCTGGGATGTTGGACGAAGGCCTGACAGCACCCATCCAAGCGCTGACTTGAGCCCCTTCCCTCTGCTGGAGTTGGTGCTGCTGCAGTACAAGAGCCCGGCGTGATCCCTTGTATTAATAGGGCTTTATTTTCTGTTATCTTACAATTTATTTTGTTTTCAGACACAGGTCTCACTCTACTGCCTAGGCTGGAGTGCAGTAGCTATTCATTGGTGTGATCATAGCACCCTACAGGCTTGAACTTGTAGGCTCAAGTGATTCTCTTGCTTCAGCTTCCTGAGTTGCTAGGCTGTTCCACAGCCTCTGCTCCCAAGCTTTCTTACAACTGGCACAATTCCTAGGCTGGCCAAGTCACATATTCTACCCCATTCCTGCAGTCATTGGCTTGGGGATAGACGTGTGACTCAAACTGAGCTAATTAGAGTCTGCCGTGGGGCTCTCTTTGACACAATGAGGAAAGAGATCCTCTTTGTCCATCGCGGTTATTAAGCAGGCAGGTGACAGGCCCAGGACTGCTGGTGCCCAGCTTCACCCTTTGCTGCCTTGTAGAGAGAGATAGCCTGAGAAGGGAACCAACACAGAGGACCAATGGCCTTGTTCCAGAGCCTGGGGTTAGCTGTATTTGGACCTAGCTGTATACCTGATTTACTAATTATGATCTTCAAAAAATGCCCTTCATGCTCTAAGGAGGCAGAGCTAGGTTTCTGACAGTGAAATCAAGTTTCCTAACCAGTACAGGAGGATGACCCTGTTGGGGCGTGTCAGGGAAGGATTCTCTATAGACATGACAGTGAAACCGAGAAGCGAAAGAGCCAGGTGGAGAGAAGGGGAGAGAACATTCTAGACAGCAGGAGCAGCTCATGAGAAGGCTCCAAGCCAGCAAGAACAGGGCTGTGGGAATCCGTTTGCTTCATTATCTTCTGTGTGTTCTACTATAGCTATAAACATATTTGATGAATAGCCTTTATTAAATAAGTTCTGTGACCCTGATTTACCATAATGTCCATTTGCAAAGTACTTTGTGTTGCAAATCTCTTGTCATCGGATATGTCATAATTTATTAAATATATTTGACTGTGTTCTCACAAACCCCTGACTGCACCTAGTATTCATGTAGTCTAATTTTCTACTTTTAACCCAGGATTTTGGATTTTAAATATTGGCTTTTCTCAACGCAGAAGCCTAGAAGGGTTGGGGACAGCATTGAGAGTGTTTTGGAGTTGGGCCTGGCGCCAGGGGCCAGTTTTGCCTAGTGATGCATCTGCCAAGAGGGCTGAAGAGAGCCACCCTGGCTCAGAGCATCCATTCTTCAGCTAGAAGAGGGAAATTAATTTGTCAATCTTTGGCTTTGCCTTTGGCCCCTAGAGGACTGCAACCGATGAAATGATGGTGGGAAATTTGGCTGCCATCTATGACCAGCTCCTTTTTTTTTTTTTTTTTTAAGACGGAGTTGCTCTGTCACCCAGGCTGGAGTGCAGTGGCACGATCTCGGCTCCCTGCAACCTCCACCTCCTAAGTTCAAGTGATTCTCCTGCCTCAGCCTCCTGGGTAGCTGGGATTACCAGCACGCACCACCACGCCTGGCTAATTTTTGTATTTTTAGTAGAGACGAGATTTCACCATGTTGGCCAGGCTGGTCTCGAACTCCTGAACTCAAGTGATCGCCCGCCTTGGCCTCCCAAAGTGCTGGGATTGCAGGCGTGAGCCACCGCGCCCGGCCTGACCAGTCCTTGGTTGTGAAATGGGTGACCTTTTAGACTGTCCAGGGGAGATGGGAATAAGAATCTCTCACAGCATTAACAGGTTTTTCCTCCTCCCTGCACCTCCCCCAAATCCTGTCCCCATCACTAGGCTATTTAATTTCCTTATTTTGGGGGAAATAGGAGGAAGACCTAGCCCAGGTGGTGTGTGCTACTTCTTTGTATTCCATCTTGGACCAACAATAGCAAGCAGGCAGCAGATTTCCCCACACTGGAACATCACTTGTGTTACTCATTTGTTGTTATTTACTACTTGTATTATAGGATTTAACTTTGACTTCCCAGCTAAGTTGTGAACTCTTTGGAGAGAAGCACCAATTGTGCCCATTTTTGTAGGGCCCACAGCACCTGAAATAGTACTTAGCCTTAGCAGATCCTTTGATTCTTTTTTTTTTTTTTTTGAGGTGGAGTCTCGCTCTGTCGCCCAGGCTGGAGTACAGTGACACAATCTTGGCTCACTGCAAGCTCCGCCTCCTGGGTTCACACCATTCTCCTGCCTCAGCCTCCTGAGTAGCTGGGACTACAGGCGCCCACCATGGCGCCCGGCTAATTTTTTTGTGTTTTTAATAGAGACAGGGTTTCACCGTGGTCTCGATCTCCTGACCTTGTGATTCGCCCGCCTCAGCCTCCCAAAGTGCTGGGATTACAGGCGTGAGCCACCGCGCCCCGCCAATCCTTTGATTCTTAAATGACTTTTCTTTTTTTTCTTTCTTTCTTTTTGTTTTTTTAAGTCAGGGTCTTTCTCTGTCACAGTGCAGTGATGACTCCCTGCAACCTCTGCCTCCAGGGCTCAAGTGATTCTCCCACATCAGCCTCTCAAGTAACTGGGACTACAGGCAGGTGCCACCGCGCCTGGCTAATTTTTGTATTTTTAGTAGAGACGGGGTTTCACTCATTGCCCAGGCTGGTCTTGAACTCCTGGGCTCAAGCCATCCACCCACCTCAGCCTCCCAAAGTGCTGGGATTACAGGCGTGAGCAACCTTGCCCAGCCACGATTTTTTTTTTTTTTTTTTTTTTTTTTGAGATGGAGTCTTGCTCTGACACTGCCAGGCTGGAGTGCAGTGGCATGATCTTGGCTTACTGCAACCTCCGTGTCCTGGGTTCAACCGATTTTCCTGCCTCAGCCTCCCAAGTAGCTGGGACTACAGGTGCGTGCCACCATGCCCACCTAATTTTTGTATTTTTAGTAGAGATGGGGTTTCGCCATGTTGGCCAGGATGGTCTCCATCTCCTGACCTCGTGATCCACCTGCCTTGGCCTCCCAAAGTGCTGGGATTACAGGCGTGAGCCACTGTGCCCGGCCACGACTTTTAATGAACTCATTTGCACACTAGAAAAGTTCCACAGCTGAGCCCCAGGGAGCCCATCTGGGTGTCAAATAAGCAGGACAGGCAGGGTGTGCTGTGCCCCTAGGGAGTTGGGCCCAGGCCAGCGTGGAGGCTCTAGGTCTCAGGGGACATTTAGGCCTGAGTGGGGCCAATCCCAGCCCTGGACAGGTGGCTCTCGCTAACAGGGCGGCTGAATCCCACATGGGGGGCTGGGGTGGGGAATGAATCCTCTGCCTTGGCATGGACCTTGGGCCAGCAGAGGGCTTTCATGCCAGAGTGGAGTCATCCCTGGCCTGGAGCCTCTGGGCTGGCAGGAGGTCCTATGAGGCCACTCCCAGGCCCTGGTGTGGGGTCTCCCATTAAGAAGGTGGTGCGGGCAGGGCGCAGTGGCTCACACTTGTATGTAATTCCAGCACTTTGGGAGGCCAAGGTGGGTGGATCACGAGGTCAGGAGATCGAGACCAGCCTGGCCAACATGGTGAAATCCCGTTTCTACTAAAAATACAAGAATTAGCTGGGCATGGTGGCATGTGCCTGTAATCCCAGCTACTCAGGAGGCTGAGGCAGGAGAATCTTTTGAACCTGGGAGGCAGAGGTTGCAGTGAGCCAAGATCGCGCCACTGCACTCCAGCCTGGCGACAGAACGAGACTCGGTCTCAAAAACAAACAAACAAAAAAGAGTGCTGCGTCTCTGGTTTGGGTGTGTCAGGACAGGCTCCCAGCCATCAGAGCTTGTTGGGTCCTGGTGAGAGTGAGTTCTAGGCCCTGGAGTGGAGCCTCTGGCCCACAGGGGATGCTGGGTCCGGGATGATGCTAGGGTTGGGTGGGTGTCAGTTCCACGTCCTGGGGTGGAAAATCTGACCCAGGAGGGGTCTCTGTGTCTCCAGTGAGGGGGCAGGCCAGGCTCTGGGCAACCGAGGACCCTGGGTTGGAGCTGTCAGTCCCAGGTCTGGACCTGGTGACTCTAGTCCCAC
>NC_045447.1:6577125-6616738 GCF_002776525.5 Piliocolobus tephrosceles
CGGGAGCGGCTGGGCCCGGGCGGGCTGGAGCGCGGTCGCCGAGCGGAGGGCCGCGGCCGCGCGGAGCCCGCCATGCCGGCGCGGGTCTGAGGCGTGGCGAGCCAGGGCCGAGGCAAGCGGCGGGCGCGCCGCCCCTGTCGCCCCGCGGCGGCCCGGCCCGGGCCCGATGAGCGGCGGCCTCGGCCTCCGGCGCAGCCCGGAAATGTCCGGCAAGATCGAGAAAGCAGGTGAGGCGCGGGCGCGGGGCGGCTCCCTCCGGCCGGGCCCGGCCCGGGGGCTCCGTCGCTCCCCGGGCCGAGCGCAGGTCCCCCGGGATGCGCGGCCCTGCGTGCGCCGGGGCGGGGTGAAGCCACCGAGGCCTCTTCGGGACGCCTGGCAGACTCTCCTCCAGGCCCATTCCCTGCCGGGCGCGGGGGGAAGCGGCCGCTGCGGGGACGCCGGGGGCCGGGCCGGGCGTGGCCCCTGCAACCCGGGGCCGGGCGCGCGAGCCGCTCCGCGGTCCCCGGGAACTTCCGAAAATGGCTCGAGCCCCAGGCAGGGGAAGAACAGCCCGGGCCGCGTGCTGCTGCGGCTGCAGCCCTCCGTGACCGGCCTGGGCTTGGCGCTCGGAAGGTGAACCGAGCTGAGCTGTAAAATGTGTCATTTCTAACGAGCCTCGAGTTTAAATTTAACCAGACGCGTCCACTTCGGTGGCTTCAAAGGAAGCAGGCTGGATGAGTGGAGGCATTTTGAGGACACAGTCAAGTTTCCCCTCCCCACCCCGATCAAGCTCAGCCCTGCAAGCAGGGCAGGTGGGGGGCCGGTGGGTTGGTGGAGATGATAAATCTTGATGCAGACCTCGTCTCTTTGTGTGTTCCTAGAAATCTAGGGGAGTTACCTTCCCAGTCCCTGGGTTTGCCTGTCGTGGAAATAGAGTCTCCAAAGATTCAATGACTGTCCAGCATATGGGGCCCCTGGCTTCATTAGCCTGCTGCACCTTGCAGGGCAAATGCGAATGCTTGGGTCTAAGGTGAAGTGGGCAGGTGTTTCTGGGCTTCTGTACTGGGAGCATGCCCTGTGGTCATAAGCCAGGTACCAGGTTAGCTTGGCGTCTGAATTAGGGAAAGCAGATTTTTGGGGAGCTGCAAAGGAGGTCTGTGGCTTTGATTTTGGAAGTTGCTTATGTTTCCTGGGTTGAATCTGGGATACTTCTGTGGGGTGCACCCCTGCAGCGGACCCACAAGGCAATATGACTTTTGCAGGCTGTGGTTGAAGCACAGAAGGACATTTTTGTAGGCTTTATTGAGGGTTTGCTATATATCTAACTCTTAGCACCTAAAAGGCATTGCTTATTTAATTTTTGAAGCTAGTCTGTGAGAAAGAATATGGTCCCAGTTTTTGGCCGGGCGCGGTGGCTCAAGCCTGTAGTCCCAGCACTTTGGGAGGCCGAGACGGGCGGATCACGAGGTCAGCAGATCGAGACCATCCTGGCTAACATGGTGAAACCCTGTCTCTACTAAAAAATACAAAAAACTAGCGGGACGAGGTGGCGGGCGCCTGTAGTCCCAGCTACTTGGGAGGCTGAGGCAGGAGAATGGCTTAAACCCGGGAGGCGGAACTTGCAGTGAGCTGAGATCCGTCCACTGCACTCCAGCCTGGGCGACAGAGCGAGACTCCGTCTCAAAAAAAAAAAAAAAAAAAAAGAATATGGTCCCAGTTTTAAAGGCTCAGAGAGGTTCAGTGAGTTCCGGCTGTCCAGCCAGCAAGGGGGCGGCAGGCCCCTAGGGTATTCAATTCCCGGCCCTCCGACCAGAAGCTGGGGTGCTTTTATGAGGGACAGGGCGCTTGGGTTCAGGTACCATTTCTTGAGTATTTTTCTCACTGAATTTGAGCCCCCACAGCCTTGCCCAGTGACCATGAGTCGCCATCCTGTACACCTGCTGCTCCAGAAATAACTTGGGTTCATCTGTGCAGCATTTCTCAGGAACTTCTTGTATAGTGTCTGTCAGAATGGTACTGTTGGGAAACGTGGATAGTTTATTTTAGAAAGAACATTCACTGGGTTCTTTGATTATAAGAATATTCTGTGTTCATTGTGAAAACTTGGAAATCACAGAAAAGTAAAATGAACCACATTGAAAATCATCTGTCACCCAGGTACAGTGACTCAAGCCTGTAGTCCCTGCATTTTGGGAGGCCAAGGCAGGAGGATCGCTTGAGTCCAGGAGTTTGAAACAAGCCTGGGCAAAATGGTGAGACCTCATCGCTAATTTAAAAGATATATATATATATATATATTTTTTTTTTTTTTTTAAAGGAAAAAAATGACCTGTCATCCCATGAGATGCTTTCTACAGCCCAAACCACTAGAAATGAAATAACTCTTCGAGTTCTCTGCTATTGGGAGAAAGACCTGAGGCCAGTTCATTTCAGCATAGGTTGTCCTTGGGCCTTTTCTGGGCACCGCCTTCTGCTAGGGGGTTGTAGATGCAAGTGCCTGCTCCCACAGAAGCTTGTCTGACCTAGCACAGTTCCTAAGCTACCCAGGCTGCCGGACCGAGTGACCGTGCTGCTGTGGGCACGGTGGGAGAGGGCCTTCATCAGTGCGGGAATGAGGAAGGCTTTGGAGGGGACAGTGTTTGTGCTAGACTCTGAAGAGAGGGCTGAAATACACCTGGTGGAGACAGGGAGAAAGAGGAGAGAGGGGAAGGGGTGACCAGGAGCTGCGGAAGGTGCAGGAGGAAGATGCATTTTGTGAGAAGCAGAAAAAGTAAGACAGTTCTGAGATTGGCAAGACCAGGGTCAGGACCTCGCCTGCAGATTGGGGATCACAGACGTGGAGCTGGCTGGAGGTCCAGCCTCCTTGCAGAAGGTCTTTTGCTGTGGTTCATAGGAGTCGTAGCAAAAGATTACAACAACTGCCAAGGAAGACTGGGGCGCTCCTGGAGTGAGGATGACCTTTCCTGGTGGTCTCTGCTGGTCATTGTCAGTGAACTTCCCTTTGCATTTCAATGAGATTTTGTTAGGTTTCTGTTGGATTTTTTAAATGGACTTCCCACTATTCAATCTCCAGAGGAGTATTTGATTCAGAGGGGAGGCCCTTAGGTGAAGTGGCCACAGAGCCTGACACCTGGCAAACAATTGTGACTGGAGTTTTGCTGTTTTCTGTTATCTCAAAGCAACAGAAATGTTACTTAAATATGTTCATAATCTCTTCTCCCTGAAAGTAGAAGGACCAGTGTTTTCAGTTCTCAGTGCTTAAAGCATCCAAGGTTTTTTGGGTGAACAGGAAACTCCTTTACATCCCGTATAGTGTGCAGCTCTAGCCTGTTCCTCATCCCGCCCCCTTGCCTTGCCTGATACTCTGTGCTGTGCAAGACTCTTCTTAACCCCCGGGGGAGATCTTTTGAGTCATTGCTGCTCTTCGGGACATTTTCTTCCTCATGCAGCAGTTCCTGGCTGGGGCGGGGCCTTGAGGGGTTCATCCATACCTATGTATGTCCTCAGAAGACACACCAGGTCATAGGCCTCATGTCTGGGGGTCCCAAGTGCCATGGAGATAGTCTGGGCCAGAGGGTGGCACAGGGACAACTTGCTGGGCTGGTGGGAGCCTGTCAAGTGAGGCCTAGTGGAGAAGGGTTGAATTTGGAGGGCCAGGAAGAAGCTAGGGTGCAGGGGAGGCTTTTCTAAACTCCACAGTGCTTCCAGAGATGACGAGAAGGTGGGGAGTAGAAGACAGATGGACAGATTAGGGAGCTCCCAGGGTGAGCTTGTGGGCAGGTCTGCAGCGGAGAAGAGGCTCTTCCCTAGGAGCTCAGAGGGACTTGCTCTGGAAGACTGATGGGAGATGTATGCAACTGTGTAGAGGCTGCTTCGGAGAACAAATGAACGTGGTTCTGGTCGTGCAAGCAGTTACTGTGGTTCTGTTTGCTGATGTGTCTTCCAATAGAGACACTGAGCGAGGAGAGTTGATACCGTCATGTTTCTGGAGCTTGAGCGCAGACTGGCAGCCGTGGGCTGGATTCAGTCCGCAGGTATGCTGGGTTGGATCTGTGTGTGTTCTTGAAGAAAAAACAGAAGAATCGATGGTCAGTATTGAAAAATCAGGAAGTCGCCTATAATCCCAGCACTTTGGGAGGCCGAGACGGGCGGATCATGAGGTCAGGAGATCGAGACCATCCTGGCTAACACGGTGAAACCCCGTCTCTACTAAAAAATACAAAAAACGAGCCCGACGGGGCGGGGCGGGGGGCGCCTGTAGTCCCAGCTACTCCGGAGGCTGAGGCAGGAGAATGGCGTAAACCCGGGAGGCGGAGCTTGCAGTGAGCTGAGATCCGGCCACTGCACCCCAGCCTGGGCGACAAAGCGAGACTCTGTCTCAAAAAAAAAAAAAAAAAGAAAAATCAGAAAGTCACTCAACAATCTCAAAAGCCAGGTTCCTGATTCCCTTGAGAAATGAGGATCTCTGGTGACCCTGAGACCTTGTTCCTGACTACAAGGCAGCTGTGGGCGGGCGTCAGGTGGCGGCCACTCCCATGGAGCCCCTCATCACTCCCACAGCCAGCCACACCTCCGACGGCCCACTTGGACTTTCGACATTTGCGTTTGCATCCCCTCCCCGGAGAAATGATTCACATTTGTTTGTTTTTATCTGGACTTTGAAACCTTTGCCCCATCCCTTCATTGACTCATTACTCCATCCTTCATTCATCAAGGATTGAGCACCGGCTCCATCAGGCTCCGTACAAGGCTCTGGGGACTCAGTGGTGAACTCAGCAGATGTTGCGCTGCCTGCCCTGAATACAGGCATCCTCTGTGTGTCACAGGGTGGGCAGGAAGGTGGCAAGGGATCAGACTTGTAGTGGGGAGGGATAGTCAGGAAACTCCTGTGCTCCTGTGACAAAATGGGACTTAAGGTGAGAGGCAGAGGATGGGTCCAGTTAGCTGGGCACAGGCTGTGGAGTAGAGGACCAGTCTCCTGGTGTGGGAGCAGACTGAGGCCTCCTTAGCTGGAGGGAAGAAAGTCCTTGGACTGCATGCGTCAGTTTCAGTCACTCATTCCTTTCTTCCTTCTTTCAGTAGCTTCACTTGTCGCCTACCTCACAGAGCAAACTCCTAAGGGCCTGGAGTTGTTCTAGTTCTTGGAACACAGCAAAGATCCCGGCCTCCTGGGCCATACCTTCTAACTGAGCCGGCCATAAGTTAAGCAGTTTGGTGTATATATATATATATATATATATATTTTTTTTTTTTTTGAGACAGAGTCTCGCTCTGTCTCCCGGGCTGGAGTGCAGTGGCCGGATCTCAGCTCACTGCAAGCTCCGCCTCCCGGGTTTACGCCATTCTCCTGCCTCAGCCTCCCGAGTAGCTGGGACTACAGGCGCCCGCCACCTCGCCCGGCTAGTTTTTTGTATTTTTTAGTGGAGACAGGGTTTCACCGTGTTAGCCAGGATGGTCTCGATCTCCTGACCTCGTGATCCGCCCGTCTCGGCCTCCCAAAGTGCTGGGATTACAGGCTTGAGCCACCGCGCCCAGCCGTTTGGTATATATATTTTTATAGTCCCTTTCCTTCCTCTCTGTGCTCCCAGTGAACCACAGGCTGGCTGGGAGTTTCATCATTTACTGGACCCTTCTGCCAGCGCTGTAGCTCCTGTCACCTTGGAGCAGTTCACTGGGCCTGGTAAAGTGGCCGCAGGCTTGCCCAGCATGCTGCCTGAAGACAGAATAAATACGGTGTCTCATGCTCAATGTGCTATCGTTTCAAATGTGTGAAGATGCTTTTATTGTAAATCAAAAAGAAATTTACAGTGACTGCATTCGTGGTCACATTTTTGTCTTGATGTATTTTCTCAGAGCAGATACTAAGAAGACAAGTCCTATCATGTGGGGCTGCACATTTTTGTGGCCTGAGAAAGAGGTCCTCTTAGATTGGCAGTCACTGTATTTCGATCAATTTTAAACTCCTCAAAGTTGTACTTCCTTTTTCCCCATAGTTAGGAATTTTTGTGGTCAAAGTGGACTCAGTCAAGCAGTGCGACATTTTGATGGCACCTACTCCGCTTTCTTTCGCTCACCTTTTTAACACTTATGGAGTACCTCCTCGTTGGCAAACACCAAGTGATGCCTCGTGGCAGGGAGCCAGCAGGAACCTGTCCGTGGAGACCACACAGTCCAGGGGCAGAATCAGAACGATCTTGAACATTTCTGCAATTTCCTATGGTTTTCAGAATGCACTTATAGACTCATTTCATTTCATCCTCACAACAGCCCAGGGGGTGAGGGCAGGGCTGAGTACCCCTCTTTTGCCCCTGAGGGCAGCTAAGGCCCAGGGAAGGTTGGTTGCTTGCCCAAGGTCATGCCCTAGAGAAGTGGAATAGGGAACCAGCCCCCTTTCTTGCCTTTCCAGAGCACTTGTTAGAGCCTTCCTGGTTGCTGGGGACACAGTAGCTTTCTGTCTTAATTCTTCTTCAGGCTTCTCAATCTCTTTTCTGATGTTTGAACAAAAGATCTACCGGTGAAATTAAGGGAGGGCCACTACAGTCTTTAGGCTGCGTCTGATACTCATAATACTAATCACGTTAACAATGCTGTAGAGAGATAAGAAATAACACTAACACCAGCTAAATGTGTTTTTAGAAAAAATCAGCCACAGCAACCCCAAATGTTTCCTGGTCTCCAGAGCAGCTGTTGGCAGAGGCGGTTTGAATGGGATTCCTTGTAGCCAAGAGACCTTGTAGGAGGTCTGTAGAGTTGAGTCATGTGTGAGCTTGCAGAAAAATATCTCCCAAAGTAGCCCGGATCGGAGATTGCCTTGAGTGCCAGGCTGGGTCTTACCTCAGGCCAGCCGAGCGTGTTCCCTGTGGCCAGGATAAGATCACGCTCTGGAAAGAGGAGAGGCCTGACAACCCGCCGCCTGCCCCACCCCGCGGCCGCCTCGCCGCCGGGACAGGTGTTCCTCTGACTCGTCACCCGTCTTGCCCCAAAGGCTGTTTTATGAGTAAATAAATAAAACCCACCGTTTGTGAATTATTAAGGGATCTGTCATCCAGCAGGCCGGTCATCTTAGTTTCTCGTCATCTGTTTGAGAACGTCTGAGTTGTGTCCTTGCGTGATTCGTACGTTTTCCTGGAGCTTATTTTCTCCATTAGTGCCAGGAAGGAGTGGGACTCAAAAGGAGTGCTCCTCTGTTTGTGTTTTTAAGCTGCAGCCCGCCCCCCCCAACATTTTTTTTTTTTTAATTTTGAGTTCTGGAATACATGTGCTGAACGTGCAGGTTTGTTACATAGGTATACATGTGCCATGGTGGTTTGCTGCACCTATCAACCCATCATCTAGGTTTTAAGCCCCGCATGTGTGACTGCAGGCCCTTTTTTATACATAAGACCATTAGGTAACCACTAATGGGGAAGCCTCTTTGAATGCCGTCCTTCCTGCTTAGCCGTGGCCAAGGCTCCTCCTTGGACCCTCCGCCCTAAACACAATGTGAAAACCCACTTCCTGCATGCTCTCACAGCCTCCTCTACCAAAATCAACTTCCTCTGGGCTCTTTGTGCCTTCTCTTCCTCTAACAGGTACTAAATTCCATGGAAATGCCCCAGATCAATGCTTGAGTTGAATGATGTTTAACTCATTCAAAATCAAAGCCCCAGTTTCCTTTCTGCAAGTTAAAAATCAACAAGTGAAATGTTAAAGAGATCATTAGCTGCGTGAGGGAGTGTGCCTGTCTACCGCTGCGGTGCCTTTACGGGGCCTCAAACGCAATGGGTGCTCAGTAAATAGTTACTAAAAGAATGAGTGGATTTAGTTAATATTATCATAGAATGAATTTCAGTTTCTGGTTCCAAGTCTCATGTTATCTTTAGATGTAGCTTATTCTGTTTTTAAATAGCCAATTAGGATGTTTCTTGGTACATTAATAGGACCAATATCTGATGAGTGGTGTGCAGTTAGTTGGGGGTTCTGTGTTAACCATACACCTTGGTCAGTGTTTTCCTGTAGTCCTCTGAACATTAATGATGAAGTTAGGATCAAATTCCCAGAACACTGTTGGGAGAACACCAGGACACCGTGAAGGCTGAGTCGCCACTCGGCTCTGACGCCACATCTGTCAGTCAGTGCCCGCTCTTTGAGCTTCCACTTGTAGTGACTGCCTGGTTCTTTGGGATACGCAGGAGCAAAGCACTCGTAGGCAATGCTCATTCTGCCCTGTATTTACAAACCAAGGCCTGTACCAGCTCTGCTCAGCCTGACACCCATGGTGATCACCGTCCCAGAAATCCCTGTCCCTACTTGTTATTTTTTTTTTCAGTTGGCCTTTGAACGTGATTTAGGACTAGCTTTCTGCAGCATTACTGTCTTTTCCTGGGATGACTGTGCGGTGTGTGCTGTCTAGGGCTGGGGTGCAGGCTGTTGGTGTGCCTCTGGCTCCGCCTTCCTTCTTTGTCAGGGGGCATGGGCAGTCTTTCTTGCTACTTCCCCTTCTTCCGTGAGGTACAGGGAGAGGCTCACCTGAGTGTATTAGAGCTCTGCTGTCTGCTGGTCACAATTCCTCTTTCTCCCACTTTCTTCTTCCATGCGTAGTTTGAAAGACAGGTGGCACTTCTCTGAACCCACGTCCCACCCTGCAGTCTGGACTGCTGCTTCCTGGAACACCATGACTCCTGTAACAGCTTAGACCTCTGTCCCCATCAGTCCCTTAGCAGCAGGCTTTCTCTTTGCTTTTCACTGGCTTGCCGGAACTACATAGTGACTTTACCGCATATTAAGTTTTGTGATCAGGCAATTCTGCAGTGCTTTTAAAGCATAGAAATGGAGCACTGAGCACAGGATGCTGTGTGGGTTTGCCCAGGGCTGGGTTCAGAGGGCCGGATTTCAGGCATTTGCTCTATAGTTTTTTAAAATTTGTGCCATTGGTGTGGACCTGGCAGATGCGACTCCCAGCCACACACTGTATTGTTAAAAACGGAGCAGGAGTGTGACGCTGGCAGTAATTGAGAGAAGGAAGGACATGGAATGAGAAGAGAGGACAGCTGACAGCCAGTGGAATGTGACCGTGTTAAATAGCCACTTAGCTGACCCCAAATGAACAAACAAACAAAACCCCTGGTTGGAAACAGTGGTTGTGTTTATTTGCTGGTTATCACATGCTCCCATCCTCCTTCAAGTGATGGTTCTGAATAAATAGATGGATGATTGTTCTTGAGTCATGGTATTGGCTACTCTCAACCCCTCCTTTCAATAATAAATATAAATAATAGTAGTAGCTGATGTTCATTAGGCACTTACCACGTGCTGTACCAGGCTCGCTTCTGTGTGTTTTACACTTGTGGTTGCATTTAATCCTTACAATAGGAGAAAGGTACTGTTAACTGTTCTCATTCTGCAGAGGAGGAACCTAAGACACAGAGCTTAGTCTTTGAGATCTGAAAGAGTTAAAATTTACACATAGTCATATACTGAATTGGGGCAAAGTTAGGACTAAAGCCCATCAGACTATTCCCCATGCATCTGTATTTCCATTGATTCTGATATTATTCTCTTGGCTTTGTGACTTGGGTGAAAATGAGCCTTCGCGTTTCCAGGGACCCCTCTGCCACAGAGACAGCTGCTGCACTGACAGGATACCCCATCATCCTGAGGGTTCCTTCGGAAGACAGCTCTCCTCCTGGCTGTCCTACTGGAGCTCACCGGACTGCGGAAGCCTTGCTTCTGGCTGGGTGACAGTGGGCAAATTGCTTAATCTCTCTGAGCCTCAGCTGCCTTTGTTGTAATTTGGTAGGATGGATAAACCCACCCCAGAGCCCTTTCTTTCTTTCTTTCTTTTCTTTCTTTTCTTTTCTTTTCTTTCTTTTTTGAGACGGAGTCTCGCTCTGTCGCCCGGGCTGGAGTGCAGTGACCGGATCTCAGCTCACTGCAAGCTCCGCCTCCCAGGTTCACGCCATTCTCCTGCCTCAGCCTCCTGAGTAGCTGGGACTACAGGAGCCCGCCACCTCGCCTGGCTAGTTTTTTGTATTTTTTAGTAGAGACGAGGTTTGACCGTGTTAGCCAGGATGGTGTCCATCTCCTGACCTCGTGATCCGCCCGTCTCGGCCTCCCAAAGTGCTGGGATTACAGGCTTGAGCCACCGCGCCAGGCCTCACCCCAGAGCCCTTTCTAATGCTGGTTCTTCTTCTTCTTTTTTTTTTTTTTTTTTTGAGATGGAGTCTCACTCTGCTGTCACCCAGGCTGGAGTGCAATGGGGTGATCTCGGCTCACTGCAACCTCCCCCTCCCAGGTTCAAGCAATTCTCCTGCCTCAGCCTCCCACGTAGCTGGGATATGAGGCACTCACCACCATGCCCAGCTAATTTTTGTATTTTTAATAGAGATGAGGTTTCACCATGTTGGTCAGGCTGGTCTCTCTGGCCAGGCTGGTCTCGAACTCCTGACCTCATGATCCGCCTACCTCAGCCTCCCGAAGTGCTGGGATTACAAGCATGAGCTACTGCGCCCGGCCCTAAGGCTGGTTCTTTGTGAGTCTGGACTGCAGTATGTGGGGTGGACTTACTGAGGTTGTTTTGTTGATGGTTTTTAATGGTAGTAAATGTTGGATAGCACTTAACTAATCATCAAAATAGGTTTTGAAACATTTTGTACAGATTAGTTTCTTTGTTGTTTTGGGCTTTGTTAATTTGTTTGTTTGTTTCTTTCTTTCTTTTTTGAAAGGGAATCTTGCTCTGTCGCCCAGGCTGGAGTGCAGTGGCGTGATCTTGGCTCACTGCAAGCTCTGCCTCCCAGGTTCATGCCATTCTCCTGCCTCAGCCTCCTGAGTAGCTGGGACTACAGGCACCCGTCACCACGCCTGGCTAATTTTTTTGTGTTTTTAGTAGAGACCGGGTTTCACCATGTTAGCTAGGATGGTCTCGATCTCCTGACCTCATGATCCGCCTGCCTCGGCCTCCCAAAGTGCTGGGATTACAAGCGTGAGCCACCGCGCCCCGCCAATTTGTTTCTTATCATAAGGTATTGGAGTTGCACAAGATTTTTCCCGGATGAGGACGATGGCAGCTCACATTTATTATTTCCTGTGTGCCAGGAATGATCTTAGGAGCTTTACCTTCAGATATGTGTGTGATTTAATTAATTCTGTCCTTATAAAGAGTCAGCAATGGCAGGTATTGTGCCAATTTGACAGTTGAGGAAAGGGAGGCAGCAAGAGGGAAGTGACTTGCCAGGGGTGGGTTGTGTATTGCTGAGAACTGGAGTTTCAGTTCTCTTCCCTTCCTGGGGTCTAGGACTGACTTGACGGCACCACCACTGCCTTGGGTTGGAATGTACTCTGGGGTTCCCCCGGGGCTTTCCAGCCCTCTGTAGGACTGTTAAGGTGGCACCACATCTGCCTACAGATTTATGAAGAAGCCCCTGGTTTCTCCATTATTGAAGTGGCTTAAAAAGTACATTTGCTGAAAATATTGCATGAGAATCTGCTTTGGAGAAACCTCTCACAGATGGCACAACAGTGGGAAGTGGCTCTCATGAGTTGAAGTAGTTCCGTCCATCCACCCACCCAACACTGAGTGTCGAGCAGCCTGCCAGGGGAGGAGAGGGTACTGAGAAGGCCGAGGCATCAGTGCCCTTGGGGAACTGACAAATCAGCCACCACCTGTGTTGTGCACAGGAGACTTTTGATATTGACTCTCACACCCTCAACCATGTTACAGGCAGCATGAGCCTGAGCTGAGAGTTGGGAGACCTGCCTTATGGCCCCTGGGTCTGCACCAAGGCACTGGCTCAGTGCCCTTCCCCAACCCTGTCTCTCCATCTGTGCGGTGAGCTGGTGCAGAGCAGTGACTTGAGAGCGTGTACTTCAGGTCCTCCAGCTATGGCTTTAGATACCAGCCCTCCTGTGTCATTGTTGTGGGATCTTGGGCATGGCACTCTGTCTTGTCTAAGCCTCAGTTACTTATCTGTAAAATGGAGAAAATCCTAACAGTACCTGCCTTATGGTATAGAGGGAGAATGAAATGAGAAGATGTACATAAAGCATTTAATCAGAGCCTGGACACATGAGAAGTGCTCGATAAACCTTAGCTTTCGTTCTTACCTCAGGTGGCCTTCTACTCTAAAGTGAGCATTTCTTTAACAATGGTGATCTGGTAACTAAAATTCAAACCTCAGTATTCACAGAGAAGGGGAGGTCCCTGGCTGTTGAGGTATTTCCTTTTAGGCTGGTTTGTTCTTTCTCTTTCTCTCTCTCTAAGAAAGCTAAAGTCCAGGGAGGAGGTTTTTACAATTAAGTAATAAACTTTTGAAGTGATCACTTGAAATGATCACTCATAGGACGAGTAGAGGGCAATTCATTTCAGCTACATGTATCCCAGTGCATGCAGGCAGACCATGAGGCCCTGATTTTAATTTGAGTCTCTCTGAAAGGAAGGGGCCTGTGCTTGCAGGCTGTGGTATATGTCAGAGCCACAGCAGGGCTGATACACCAACAGGTATATTTTTTGCCCTGTCTCAAGAGACACCTTCCCAGTTTCTCCTTGCGGAGTGACTCTCGGGGATTAATTGTCTTCGTTCAGCTCTGGAGGTGAAATGATCACAGAGTGTTGCGTTTGTGACAGTTAAAAACCACAAGACATTCAAGGTCCTCGTGTACAAAGTAACGTACAAATTGCATTGAGCACTGCAAGAAGGGGGATTTCGTACCCTTTGTTTTTCTTTCTTGATTAATTTTCACAGTAAAGATAAATTCAGAAATGCTGTTGTGGTGTTCTGAGTCTTCCTTAACCCCTGCTCCACTGGGAATGTCGGGTACGTGAAAGTAAATGTGTGTAGTCTCCTTGCAAATTTGTCCGTGCAGCTAGCATGAAGCACAGTGCTATTTGCAGAGAGACCAAAGCCCAGTCAACCCTTTTCACTTTCTGTAATCATTTGGTCCTGGAGCTACAGAACCTCTCAATTAGCATAACCACACTAATTTGTGCTTCTGCCTCAGCTTGTCAAGAGTGCCTCCCAAATATTAATTCTCTGAGCTCATCAGAAAACCAAAGGCACAGATCAAAAGCATGCTTTTCTTCATGATCTGTCCTTGTTTTTTTCTGTTCATGAGGAGCTTTCTCTGTTAATTACCCTAAATATGGAAGGTTATAGAATGAAGCTTTTATATTTGACAAGTAAGAATTGGGCTAGGGACCTGGATTACCGAGACTCAGGCTAGGGACTGCCCTTGCTACAGGGGTGCCGAGTTCCCTGGCCTCAGCTTGGCAGGAGAAGTGCACGTACTGCTGAGGAAATTCTGTAGGCTAAAGTCATGGGGAGCAGGTGAGTCACGATCGTCAGAAATGCTTGGACCTGTGACATCTTTGGGCGATGAAGAGGGAACCAGCTTGGCACTGCCACAGACACACCGTGTCCTCTGGGGCAAGCCAGGATTCCCTCCTGGGCCTCTGAACCCCACTCTATAATTTGAGGGCCTTGAACTGGAACAGAGGTTCCTGAGCTTTTTAAGATCGTAGGTCTCCCAAGAGTCTGATGGAAGCTCTGTGGACCTTGTCCCCAGGGAGAAAGATTCATTATGTATGGACATGTTTCTGCCAAGCTGTAAATTCCCACTACTATATGACAAATGAGGATTTGCAAATACCCAGGGTCTTGGAAAGATCAAATAGAATTTTTGTTGTCTGAAACAATCAGGACTTAGTTCAGTCAGATCTGAGTCCGAGTGACAGTAATTATGCCTTCCCGGAATTTGGTAAGGATTCTGTGAAATGGGGCTTGTAAGCTGCTGGGTGTAAAGCCTGCATGGATAAAAGGGGGAACCTCTCCCTTACGGGTGAGGTTTTAAAAAAATTTATGTATAGTAAAATTGATGTTGTGGGGATATACAGTTGTATTTGTTGTTTTTCATTTGTGATGGGGTCACGGTGTCACCCAGGCTAGAGTGCGGTGGTGCAATCATGGCTCACTGAAGCCTCGACCTCCTGAGCTCAGGGAATCTTCCACTTCAGTCTCTTGAGTAGCTGGGACTACAGGTGTATACCACCACACCCTTTTCATTTTAAAAATTTATTTTTGTAGAGACAGGGTCTCCCTATGTTTGCCAGGCTAGTGGGGTATAAAGTTTTGTGCGTTTTAACGCGTGTAGATTTGCGTAACCACTACCACATTCAGAATACAGGCCAATTCCTTCGCCCTGGGGAGAAAAGCCTTCTTGCCGCCCCTTTGCAGTCATACCCTTCTCCCACCTTGGCAGCATGGATCTGCCTTCTTTCTTTCCTTTTTTTCTTGAGACACAGTCTCACTCTGTCCCCCAGACTGGAGTGCAGTGGCACCACCTCGGCTCAGTGCAACCTCTGCCTCCTGGGCTCAAGCGATTCTCCTGCTTCAGCCTCCCGAGGAGCTGGAATTATAGGCATCCACCACCATGTCCTCCTAATTTTTGTATTTTTAGTAGAGACGGGTTTCACCATGTTGGCCAGGCTGGTCTCTAATGCATGGCCTCAAGTGATCTGCCCGCCTCAGCCTCCCAAAGTGCTGGGATTACAGATGTGAGCCACCATGCCCAGCCAGCATTAATCTGTTTTTTATCTATACCTATAGATTTGCATTTTCCAGGATACCATGTAAATATAACCATAGAGTGTGTGATCGGCCTTTTACTCTGTACTGACTTTGAGACTCATCAAATTGTCCTTTTTATCACTGGTTCATTCCTGTTTATTGCTGAATAGTATTCTGTTGTATTGACATAATAACTGGTTATCTGCATGAGAATTTGACCTTGGCTAACTATCTGTCCATTTGCTAGAAATAGACAAAGATGGCACAGGACCAACAAAAAACAACCCAATTTTTAAATGAGCAAAGGACTTGAATAGGCATTTCTCCAAAGGAGATATACAAATGGCTAATAAACATGTCAAGCCGGGCGCGGTGGCTCAAGCCTGTAATCCCAGCACTTTGGGAGGCCGAGACGGGAGGATCACGAGGTCAGGAGATCGAGACCATCCTGGCTAACATGGTGAAACCCCATCTCTACTAAAAATACAAAAAACTAGCCAGGCGAGGTGGCGGGCGCCTGTAGTCCCAGCTACTCCGGAGGCTGAGGCAGGAGAATGACGTAAACCCAGGAGGCGGAGCTTGCAGTGAGCTGAGATCTGGCCACTGCACTCCAGCCTGGGCGACAGAGCAAGACTCTGTCTCAAAAAAAAAAAAAAAAAAAAAAAAGTCAAAATGTGCTCAAAACCACTGATCATTAGGGAAGTGCAAATCAAAACTACAGACAGAGCTGGGTGCAGTGGTGCATGCCTGTAGTGCCAGCTACTCGGAAGGCTGAGGTAGGAGGATTGCTTTAGACCACAAGGTCAAGACTGCAGTGAGCTCTGATCCCACTGCTGCACTCTGGCCTGAGTGATAGAGTAAAACCCCGAAAAAGAAAATTAGCCAGGCACGGTGGTGTAAGCCTGTAGTCCCAGCAACTTGGGAGGCTGAAGCAGGAGGATTGCTTAAGCCCAGGAGTTCTGAGCTGTAGTGCACCGTGCCTACCGGGTGTCTGTACTAAGTTCAGCATCAATATGGGACTATCATGTTGCTTAACGAGGGGTGAACTGGCACAGGGTAGAAGTGGAGCAGGTCAAAACTCCTGTGCAGATCAGCAGTGGGATCTCACCTGTGAACAGCCACTGCACTACAGCCTGGACAGAATAGTGAGACCCCTGTCTCATTCATTCATACATGCGTATATACATACATACATACATACTTAAGTACATCCCTGCCTACCGCAGGGAGATACCACCTTACACCCATGAGGATGGCTGTTTTCAAAAACACAGAAAATAGAGCTTGCAGGTAGCTGAACAGGTGGCACACCTGGGGAGGGCGTGGAAGCTCCGTGCCCCTTCTCGCAGGCCCTGCCCAGTGCAACTCTTCATCTGTGTCCTTTGTAATATCCTTTTTGATAAATGGGTAAGCACAAGGCAGATGGAATTACCAGACTGTGGCTGCTGTTTTTAAACGGGGTTTGCCAGTATCTTCATGTCTTCTCGGAGGATGGGCCGACTTTCTGCAACAAGGGAGAGCAGAATCGCAAGATCTTTAGGAGGGACCTTGACATTTCCTGTGGCAGATTTCAGTATTGCTGGTCAGAACTCGTTTCATCCATCAGGGTTGCTATAGGCTTTCTTTCTAAGTGCCTTAATCATCTTTAGCCTTCCTTGGATTTACCGGGCCATGGATGCTGAAAGTAACAATCCTGGTGTTTTAGGAGAGGAGTGGACTTTTTTTTCCCATGAACCCTATGGGAAGTCTGCTGCTTCATATGTGTATACGGCCTTCCTGAAAGCATGTCTGAAAATTGAATATCAAACCTGTATCTTAACAATACACTGTCAGCCGGACACGCACACAGTCCGACGAGTTACCTGAGTAAGGACGAGGATCTACAGCTTTGGCATGGCCACTCACCTCTGTCTTCTCTCAGCAGTAGTAGTTTATGAAACCTGTGTTTTTCACTCATATCAACTATTCCATTTTCTCATTTTCACTACTTTTTATAAAATATTAATGGCAAAATGTAATAAAGCAGTCAAACTCTTTCCACAGCAACAATCACTGCCACTACAACAAAAACACCCTGCAGAAAATAAGTGTTGTGGAAGATGTGGGGAAATCTGAACGCTTGTGCGCTGTTGGCAGGACTGTAAAATGGTGCAGCCACTGTGGAAAACAGAATGGCAGCTCGCCAAAAAAACTAAAAATAGAATTACCACGTGATCCAGCAAAGTATATACATACTTATGGGTGTGTACGCATAAGAAGGGAAAGCAGGGAGTTGAGGAGACGTTTGTGCACCCTCTCTAGCAGCATCGTTCACAACAGCCAAAAGATGGAAGCGACCCAGGTGTCCGTCCAGTGATGAGTGAATGGGTAAAGAAACGTGGGCTGTTCGGCGGGCGCGGTGGCTCACGCCTGTAATCCCAGCACTTCGGGAGGCCGAGGCAGGCGAATCACGAGGTCAGGAGGTCAAGACCATCCTGGCTAACACGATGAAACCCTGTCTCCACTAAAAATACAAAAAAATTAGCCGGGCATGGTGGCGGGCGCCTATAGTCCCAGCTACCCTGGAGGCTGAGGCAGAAGAATGGCGTGAACCTGGGAAGTGGAGCTTGCAGTGAGCCGAGATCGCGCCACCGCACTCAAGCCTGGGCGACAGAGCGAGACTCCATCTCTAAAAAAAGAAACGTGGGATGTTCATACGTGGAATATTATTCAGCCTTAAAAAGGAAGGACTTTCTGACATATGTTCCAGTGTGGGTGAACCTTGAGGACATTATGCTAAGTAAAATAAGCTAGTCACAAAAAGACAAGTACCACGTGATTCCACTAGACCGTGAGGTGCCTACACTAGACAAAATTATAGCAACCGAAGGTTGCTGAGGTGGCTGCCAGGGGCTGGATGGAGGGAGGAATGGAGACTATTTCAGTTTCGTAAGGTAGAAAAGTTCTGGAGATGGCTGCTGGTGGTGGTGGCACGTTATGAATGTTACTTATTACCACTGAAGTGTACACTTTAAAATGATTAAGATGGCAAATGTTATATGTACTTTACCACAGTTTTTTCAATGTTTATATAATTACATAATTTAATTTTAAGTATCTTTTTAAATTATTTATTTATTTATTTATTTGAGACGGCGTCTCGCTCTGTCACCCAGGCTGGAGTGCAGTGGTGTGATTTCAGCTCACTACAGCCTCTGTCTCCCGGATTCAAGTGATTCTCCTGCCTCAGCCTCCTGAGTAGCTGGGGCTATAGGCGTATACCACCACACCTGGCTGATTTTTGTTTTTTTAGTAGAGACGGGGTTTCACTATGTTGGCCAGGCTGGTATCAAACTCCTGACATCAAGTGATCTGCCAGCCTCAACCTCCCAAAGTGCTGGGATTACAGGTGTGAGCCACCATGCCTGCTCCCTGCCCTGTTTTTTTGTTTTTGTTTTGGTTTTTGTTTTTGTTTTTAAATGGAGAGAGAGTTTTGCTCTGTTATCCAGGCTAGAGTGCAGTGGTGTGATCATGGCTCACTGCAGCCTCAAACTCCTGGGCTCAAGGAATCCTCCCGCCTCAGCCTCCCAAAGTATTAGGATTACAGCTGGGAGCCACCTTGCCCAGCCAGTGAAGCTTTTATTCCAGGGCAAATCCTGCACCTCTGGATGGGGACCCGGTCATCTTGTACCTGGGCCTTTCAGTGGTGCTGGGCCCCTGCTGTCCCCTGGCAAGCTCCCATTCCCATCAGGGGCCGATGGAAGTCCCTGGGAGCCTAAATGTCTAGTTGAGCTCTAGCCCCTGGTGGTGATGCAGCTTGGCGTGTAGTTAGTGCTTGGCTCATGTCAGCTGTTAATAAAGGCTCCCAGGCTCTGCAGTGGCTTCCCTCCGAGGGCTCTGCCTGGATCCATCAGCGGCACTTACCCTCTCTGAGTTGACAACACAGATGGCACTTACTCCAGAGCCGTTTGGCAGGATTCCAGGCTATCGCCACATTCTTGAGAAGGTATCACTGGCTTGGGGGAGGGGAAAAGAGAGAACGATGTAGGCAAAAGCAAGATCAAGGCCCTCTCCGAGAATTTTCCAGCCTGGCAGGCCCTGTTAGGTGGCATGGTGCCGCTGTGAGTGGGAGTGCCACCTGGAGTTGGCCACGATAGGGTCTCTGTTCCTACGAGTATCGTTAACGTGTATCTCTACGAATCTGGGTGATAACCAATTACCTTTGGGTTTTTTTGATACTGAGACACCAACACATGTAAGACATGTAAGGCGTTACCGATTTAATGTTTCTCAGGAAACAAAGGAGAAAATACATTAGCAGGTGGATTATAAAACGCACCTTGATTTCAAAAGTGAAGCTGTGAAAAACTACAGTATCCAAGGGAGATTGATTTTGGGACCTCTGGTGGATACCAAAATCCACAGATGCTCAAATCCCTGATACAAAATGGCATAGTACTTGCAGATAACCTATGCACATCCTCCCATATACTTTAAATTATCTCTAGATTACTTACAATGCCTAATACAGTGGAAATGCTATATAAATAGATGCTATAATGTCTTACTTAGGGAATATTGACAAGAAAAAAGTCTGTATGTGTTTCAGTTACAGACACAGCCATCCTTTTTTTTTTTCCTGAGTATTTTCAATCCTCGGTTGGTTGAATCCACAGATGCAGAACCCATGGCTGCAGAGGGCCAACTGTATATGACTTAGAATCAGGGAGATACAGTATAAGCCACTGACCCATCTTCAAGCTGATTTCTTCGACGCTTGTTCCGTACAGTCGGTGGCAATAGATGCCTGGAACGCTGATAAAGAAGAAGTCAGGTCTCCTGCCCTCATGAGCTTGCTGTGACTGGGTCCAAGTGCACCCCTCCAAATAAGACTTCGCCTTTGACTGAAGGGTTGGACTCTGGATTTTTGCTTGTCAATGCACCTCTATTCTAGCCTCTCAGTTAGATATCTGGACACCAGAGGAAAATTGCTCTGAGGATCACCGTGCTGACAGAGCGCGTGACAGATGGCGTGATGATCACACTTCCCGGCTTCCACCTGCTGTCCTGGCATCGTTATTAACGGAGCCCTCCCTACCCCCTTCGAAGTGTCCTGGTTTGGATGAGAAAACACTGAGGGGGTAATCATTGACATCTGTCGCGTTCCACAAATTCGCGTTGGAGAGAGTCTGGGTTTGCAGTGAGAGAACTGCTTCAGGTCCACAGCCTGTTCTAACACAGGTCAAAGCCATGGAGTCTGCAGGAGGGTCAGTGGGATTGGCTGGGGCTCCGTTCTTCCATGGGCATCTGCTACTTGGCATGTTCCAGTCACTCCAAGAAGCATCAAAATCTATGATGGTTTGGTTCAAGAAACATAAACATGTACATACAACAACCAGTGCACGTTATCTTAAGGTAAAAATCAGATCAACCAAATCTCAAATTGTTATTCTTTGGAATGGGTGAAAAGGATGTTAGTGTTTTCGTCAATTTAAGTTTTATAGAGAAAGTTGGAAAAATAATCATATAGGGACTCTAGTCTTGGTTAACTTGGACAGAGTTTTTTTCTTGTTTTTTTTTTTTTTTCTGTTGCTATGGAAAAGGTACAGGCATAGAATTTTTCTAAGAAGTTTCATTTTTTATGCAAGTGATATACTGCATACTTGGTGGGAGGAGGTTAAAGGAAACAGCCAGAAAGCAGGTAGGAAGCTTGATGTTTGTGACAAATTGATAACTTGCAGCCTGTGATGTTGGCAGGTGTTGCTGACAGGGTCATCTGGGCCAGGTGGTCACTGTCCTGAGGACCTGCTGGGTACCCCGAATGCTGCCTGCCTGTTTGGTGGCTCTCAAACATTAGCACCTGGAGGTTTCTGGGCTCTGGCGCCTGGTTTCTGATTCAGTAGGTCTGTGGTTAGGCTGAGAATGGGCATCTCTAGCAAGTTCCCTGGTGACACTGCTGGTGGAGGTGGGGGGGTATCTTTGGAACCACCGCTCAAAGTCTGGAGAGGAATTGGAAGGGTCATAGGGACTTACCTATAAGATAAAAGATTGCCCTTATAATAATAATGATGATGACGATGGCATAACAAAGAATTTCTGTGCATTAATGCCAGGAGCTGTGCTACATGTATTTAATCCTCCCAGAAGGACTGGAAGGAGGTCACAGTGGCCTCATTTTACAGGTGAGAAAACTGAGGCCCAAGGCTGGGTGCGGTGGCTCACGCCTGTAATCCCAGCATTTTGGGAGGCCAAGGCAGGCAGATCGCCTGAGGTCAGGAGTTTGAGACCAGCCTGGCCAACATGGTGAAACCCTGTCTCTATTAAAAGTACAAAAATTAGCTGGATATGGTGGCCCGTGCCTGTGGTACCAGCTAATCGGGAGGCTGAGGCAGGAGAATTGCTTGAACCCGGAAGGGGGAGGTTGCAGTGAGCTGAGATCATGCCACTGTGCTTCAGCCTGGGTGACAGAGTGAGACTCTTGTCTCAAAAAGAAAAAGAAAAGAAAAGAAAAGAAGAAAACACAGCTACGTGGGCAGTAGTCAGATGGGCTATTCCCCTAACTTTGCCCCAACTCAGTATATGACTAAGTACAAATCCTAACTCTTTCAGATCTCAGAGAAGCGCTCTGTGTCTTAGTTTCCTCCTCTGTAGAATGAGAACAGTAACGGTATCTTTCTCTTATTGTGAAGATTTAATGCAACCACGAGTGTAAAATACACAGAAAGGAGCCTGGTACTGCATGGGCTAAGTGCCTAATGAACATCAGCTACTACTATCTCTCTGGGCGACAGAGCAAGACTCCGTCTCAAAACAAAACAAAACAAACAAAAAACAACAAAAAAGGCCCTGAAGGGTTTCTGTGACTTGTCCAGCTGGGTTGAAGAGCTAGGTTGGGAGAGCTGGGTTGAAGCCGCTGCCCAGTATTGAAACAAACCCTTATAAAATGGAGAAGTAGCTTATTCATAGCCCCAGAAAGACATCACAAACTGAAGACTTTTCTAGTAGTATAAGTATGCGTGAGCAAGAAAATGGTGACCCTTCTGCTTCCAGTTCATGCTGCTTGTCGGCAGTATTGCGAGGGAAAAACAACAGCGATCTAATGGGCCCTGACAGGAGATGGCCAGAAGCTGGACAGTTGGGAAAAAAACTCTTTGGTGAGTCTCACTCTGAATGTATATTGTGCCTTGGGATATTAGCTGGTTAATTTGGATGACATATTAGTCACGATAAGCAAGACATTTACAAACTAAGCATCCAGAATGTGAAGACAAAACTAAAATTTGGCCAGGCACTGTGGCATGTGCCTGTAGTTCCAGCTACTCTGGTGGCTGAGGTGGGAGGATCACTTGAACCCAGGAGTTCAAGTCCAGCCTAGGCAACATGGTGAGACCCTGTCTCAAAAAAAAAAAAAAAAAAGAAACCCACAACCTCTTTTTTTTTTTTTTTTTTTTTGAAACGGAGTCTCGCTGTGTCGCCCAGGCTGGAGTGCAGTGGCGCGATCTCGGCTCACTGCAAGCTCCGCTTCCCGGGTTTACGCCATTCTCCTGCCTCAGCCTCCTGAGTAGCTGGGACTACAGGCGCCCGCCGCCTCGCCTGGCTAGCTTTTTTTGTATTTTTTAGTAGAGATTGGGTTTCACTGTGTTAGCCAGGATGGTCTCGATCTCCTGACCTCATGATCCACCTGTCTCGGCCTCCCAAAGTGCTGGGATTACAGGCTTGAGCCACCACGCCCGGCCTACAACCTCTTTAAAATTTGAATTATATCTGAAGTCATGCAGTACTCACATGAGTAAATTTTACAGCATCAGGTGTGTGTGCTCTATAAAGGGTTTCATCTCAGCCCTCTTTTTTGGGCTCTTCTGTCTCCTGAATTCTCCATTTGGGAACTGGCAGTCTAGTCCCGTGACACTAAACCAGTTAGCTAAACAGTGGTCCTTCTCAAACGCATGTTTCCAGCCCCTCTTTAGGACAATATGCGCCTGAACCAGAGCTCTGGTTCTTCCCTTCACTCTCTGCCTGGTGACTGCTCTCGGGTTCCCCCATCACAGTAAATAATGCCATTTTTGACCCAGTTGTTCAGGCTCAAATCTTGGTTTAGATGAGAAAACAATGAGAGCGTCCTTGCCTCCTCTCTCCCAGTGCAAATCCAGTCCCTCAGTAAGCCCCTGCGATTTACTCCGGTAAATCCTGACTGGTCCCTCTTAGCACCTCCTCTGCTGACCCCTTACTCCAGGCCACTGCCGTTCTCCTTGGACTGCCCCATGCCTTCCTAACCGGCTTCTTGGTTTCTATCTACTCCCAACTCAGAGCCATTCATTCTGCATTCCACAGCCAGAGTGTGAACTGGATCACATGGATCCTGTTTATGATTGCCCGGGGCTTCCCCACACATGTGAAGAGATCTGAGGTCCTTGACGTGGCCTGTGCGTGCCGTGGACTCTGGCCCTTGACTCACTCCCCGACACCCCTCTCCCCGTCTCTGTGTCCCAGCCACACTGGCTTTTTGTGCTCTTCTTCCAGGTGTTCCTTTCTCTCAGAGCCTTGGCACTTGCCGTTCTCTTACTGGAATGTTCATTCCCCAAATATTGTAGGGCACCTGCTGAGAAGGCACGGACAAGAGCCGCGATTTGAAGGCTGCTGGCGCCACCATTTTCCGATCACGTGACCTTGGGAAAATTTGCTCACCCACCTCCTTTTAAAAATCAATTTCTCATTGATAAGATGGATCTTGCGGTAGGGTTGTGGTGAGTTCCTGCTGGGGAGTACTGGATCGGAAGTACTGGGGATCTGATAAGAGTTCCTCTTCCTGTGCCTTTTGCTCCCTAGCTCCCTCACATCTTTGTTCAGATGCCACCCAGAGAGGACAGCCCTAACCACTGGGCCCACAATGGCAGACAGGGTGCCCATCACTTTCTGTCCCTCCCTTACCCCTGCTCTTTTTCCCCCCTTTAAATGTAGTTTTTTTTTTTTTTTTTTTTTGAGACAGTCTCACTCTGTTGCCCAGGCTGGCGTACAGTGGTGCAGTCTTGGCTCACTGCAACCTCCTGGGTTCAAACGATTCTCCTGCCTCAGCCTCCCCAGTAGCTGGGATTACAAGCATGCACCAGCATGCCCGGCTAATATCTTGTGTTTTTAATAGAGACAGGGACTATGTTGCCAAGACTGATCTTGAACTCCTGAGCTCAGGCAATCTGCCGGCCTTGGCTTCCCAGAGTGCTAGGATTACAGGCGTGAGCCACCGCACCTGGCCTATTTGCTGCTTTTTTATGATTTTTTCCCTATTTGGGAGGTAAGCTCCCTGTCAGGTACTGTTTCACCGAAGCCCAGAATGGTGCCTGGCACATAACTGACGCTCACTAATTTTTGTTGAATGGACAGTGAGTACCCATTGGGTATGGACTCCAGATCTCTTAAGGGAGAGAGGGGTGCATTTTACAGGCTTGAGGAGCACAGCCAGAGTGCAGGCTGTGACCGTGTTCACACGCGCACAGCTCAGTGCAGAGGACCATCAGCAGTGAGTGGCTGGGTCAAGTTTATCTGGAGATGGGGAGTTGTAAAGGGCAGAGGCACCACAGCCTGGAGCCTGAGGTCAGCGGGCTGGATGGGAGAGGGGCCGGAGTCTTCCCCAGTGCGGGCATTGCCTCTTCAGGTACTGCCATGGTCCAAGTGAAGCAGAGGCCGTGGGACCCTCAGCACTGGTGTTTGAGAGTCCACTGGATGTTGGCTGTCAGGTTTCCTTTGACTCGCTGGAGAGGAGGGACATGAACTACAGCGCAGGCAGCAGGTGCAGGGCTGTGCCCAGTGTCCAGTCTTCATGTGAAGAAGTGGGAGATGAAGGTGGGAGAGGTAGTTTGGGGCCAGACTCTAAAAGGCCTCAAATGCCAATCCATGTACTTAGGACTTCTACTTTTAGTATTACAGGAAGCATCAAGGGGTTTTTATTTTTTATTTTATTTTTTTGAAACAGGGTCTGCCTCTGTCACCCAGGCTGGAGTGCAGTGGCGCAATTTTGGCTCACTGCAACCTCTGCCTCCCAGGCTCAAGCCATTCTCTCACCTCAGCCCCCCGGGTAGCTAGGACTACAAACACACGTACCACCATGCTTAGCTAATTGTGTTTTTCCTTTTTCTGTAGAGATGGGGTTTTGCCATGTTGCCCAGGCAGATCTCAAACTCCTGGGCTCAAGTGATCTACTCACCTCTGCCTCCCAAAGTGCTGGGATTACAGGCGTGAGCCACAGTGCCTGGCCACATCAGGGATTTAAGAAGCATTCTCTGTACATATTTAGACTTTCCTCCAAGTCTTCTACATTTCTCCCTTTCCCGTACTGAGGGCTACGTTTAGTTCCTGGCCAAGTCCTGACTTTGTAAAGAACAACAAGTAAAACAGCTTCTTCAGAACCCTGGATGCTGAGCCCTGATTGCCCTTCAGTGAACCAGCCTCATCCATGAAGATCCTTGAAAAGCCAGAAGGTGTCTCATTGGGGAGTCCTTGAAATGTGAAGCAGGGGACAGGTTCTGAGCCCCTGTATTTTGTAGGTTAGGTTAGCGCAAGAAAGATGGGCTGGTGACTTTGCAGTTCATTTCTGTATAGTGTCCTTCGAGGCCTGCCTGGATAGAGAAACAAAGCAGCCTCGTGTGGGATGCAGCAGCAATGGCGAGTGGGATGGGAGCCAGCATATGTAGTTGTTGACACATCCTCTGTAGAAGTGGGGCGGTGGGCTAGCTGTGGGAGAGCACTGCACTAGGAGTTGGTGATTTGGGGCCACTAGCCTCCTGTGAAAGGTCTTTTTTCTCTGGACCTCAGTTTCTCCATTTTATTGTAATGAGCTGGGCTAGCTCAGTAGTTCTTAACCTCTTTTTTTTTTTTTTTTTTTGAGACAGAGTCTCGCTCTGTCGCCAGGCTGGAGTGCAATGGCGTGATCTCGGCTCACTGCAACCTCCACCTCCCGGGTTCAAGTGATTCTCCTGCCTCAGCCTCCCGAGTAGCTTGGGAGTACAGGTGCTCACCACCATGCTCAGCTAATTTTTGTATTTTTAGTAGAGATGGGGTTTCACCATCTTGGCCAGGATGGTCTCTATCTCCTGACCTCGTGATCCACCTGCCTCGGCCTCCCAAAGTGCTGGGATTGTAAGTAAAGGCGTGAGCCACCGTGCTGAGCCATTCTTAATCTCTTAAAACTCCTTAAGACTTTGGTGAAAGCCATAGACACCAGAAAAACGAACGCATTTGGTTTGCCAACACCTTAGGAACCCCCAAAGCCCATGAGACAAAGCCCTGGATCTGTAAGGCCCTGTCCCATCTGACCCCCAACCTTCCCCTGGGCACGTACCTCCAGCTACACAGGGCTTTCATACACGCTGCACCTTTGCCTGGTCCAGCTCTGCTCATCCTTCAGGTCTCACCCTTCCCTGACTTCCAGATTAGATTAGGTCGCCCTGCTAGACATGCGCCCTCCCGCCCTGAATTTAGCACTGATCACCAGGATAACTAAGTAATTCTTCGTGCATGTTATCCGACTCTCCCCAGGCCCCGTGTTGGTATTTGTTGAGTAAATCTCTGAGGCCCCTCCAGCTATGACATTCTGAGACTGATCTATGAGTTTGTAGGTGTGTCATAGGAGAGTCCCTGAGCTTGTATTTCCTATGACATTCGACACGTGGTGGCCTTTGCCTTCAATGATTTCCTCTAGGACTGGACAGGAAAGTTACTTCAAAGCAGTCTAGGCCAGACTCGGTGGCTCATGCCAATAATCCCAGCACTTTGGGAGGCTGAGGCTCGAGGATCAGTTGAGGCCATGAGTTTGAGACCAGCCTGGCAACCAGGCAAGATGCTATCTCTACAAAAAATAATTTTAATAATTAGCCAGGGATGGTGGCAAGTGCTTATAGTCCCAGCTAGTCAGGAGGCTGAGACAGGAGGATTGCTTGAGCCCAGCAGTTGGATGCTGCAGTGAGCTGTGATTGCATCACTGCATTCCAACCTGGACGACAGAGGGAAAGTCTGTCTCAAAAAAAAAAAAAAAAAGGCAGAGTCTAAGGACCCAGAAGACAGAAAAGTGGCTCCCAGACTTTCTGCCTCAGTGCTCTGCTGGGCCTGACCTCCAGACTGGTCATCGCCTTTGTTTATATTCTGGGCTGAGCTGGAACTCGCACTTGGAACATTCCCACAGTGCTTGACGCTTCCTCGTATTGTTGTATTTTTCTCCAGGAGGGAAGTGACCGACATCAGACTTTCCTCCCAGCAGACAAATTCCATACACAAAGCTTTGTGTCAGCTACCGGGTACCCGCCTGAGAGCCCAGCCTCTGTTTCTTTGATTCTGGGTGGGTAAATGTGCACATTACAGGGATCCACGAGCCCTTCCCTTCTGAGCCATTTCTATCTTTAAAAAAAAAAAAAATCTCCTTCAAGAAGTGAGCACCGCCTTGCAGGATCCTGACTCAGAGTTCGTCTGGAGCCAGCAGTGTCTTGCGTGTAGGGACAGGGGCTCCTTAAAACGTTCCTAGTTCAGTGGCCACAATATTACCCCTCTGGCTTATGTCATGTTCCACAATCAAAGTATCATTCTTCCTGGAGTCCAGCTACTCGGGAGGCTGAGGCAGGAGGACCACTTCTCGGAGTTTGAGGCCAGCTGGGCAATATAGGGAGACCCTGTCTCTTAAACAAAAAATTATTCCTGAGGTACAGATGTTTGTAAGATAAGTTTTATTTTAATTATACTAAGATAATGAATTATTTACTAGAATATTGCAGTGGATCTTACTCTGATATGGGGGAGAAAATCCCGAGTGAGAGTAAGTAATTTTTTTTCAATGTATTGTATCTAAAGCTTGGAGATTTATAGGTAATAATAATTAAAACAGTGACAGTAGCTATTCTCATTGAGTGTCTGCTGTGTACCAACAAATTTGAAACATCTTTATTTTATTTTAGTTTTTTAGAGATGGGGTCTCGCTCTTTGGCCCAGACTGGAGTGCAGTGGTGTGATCACAAATCACTGCAGTCTTGACCTCTTGGGCTCAAATGATTCTCCTGCCTTAACCTCCCACCTCAGCCTCCCAATCTAAATTCTTATTTAACCTTTAAACCACCCATGAAGTAGATAACATAATTGTACACGTGAACGTATATGAAAATACAGGGTGTGGAGAGGTTTAGTTTCTATCCCAAAGTTGCTTAGCTAGGAAGTGCCCACAGAGATTCAAACCAGGCCAGCTGGCCTTCAAAGCCAGTTCCTTCACACTGTCCTCCTGCCTCCTCTGGTCATGAGGAAATGGGTAGCAGAGGTTTTCCTAGCCAAGGATAAAGATTTGGGGGCTGGATCTGGCCCTCCAACTAAATGCCTAGCCTTGATCCCTGCCCCTCTCTGAGGAATCTGTGAAATGGGGGAGGGGCTCGCTGGAGCAGATGATCTTGTGGATCTCCTTGGGTTTTACGGAGATTTGGGGCTTGGAGTAGTCATCCCTGAAGGAGTGACCTTGATAACACACAGCCAAGTCGGGTCTGATTGAAGGCAGTTCATACCGTTACAGCGTTCTCAGCGTATTTGTGCAAGGCTTGGAAACTTGTCACAGTGGCTGTGCAGTCAGCCCTCTGCTTCCCATTTGTGAAGAATCAAAAAAGTTTGTGTTGTCTCCCTGAAATGTGCACTGGAGGTGGGTCGCTTGCCCATCTTGGATTGCAGGCATATTGGTCTTTGGGGATGGCTGTGTTTTTTTGTTTGTTTGTTTGCTCGCTCACTTAGTCTGGGACACTGCAGAGGGGATGACTGTAAAAGACGTTTTCTGAGCTGGGGATTAGAGAGGAATTCTTAAGATTAGGTTATTCTGTTGCTGTCCCCCTCCCTCTCCCCCTGAGCAGTTCACATTGGAGTTACCTTGGGGGAGCCATGATTGAGAAGTGGTTGGTCCACAGGGTCCTCATTTCAAAGCTCTTCTCTCAGGGAAATGTCCAGTTTATTCTAAAGGTGCATCAGTAAATTAGTTGTTTAGAACCTAGGATGCGTTTTTTCATGGAAACACCATTACGAATGTGTTGGCCCCCAGCTAAGAAATGACAGAGCGTGCACCTGAGCCCAGGTTCTGTGACTGTGACCCATTGTTCTCTGTGTGCACAGGAGCCTCGAGGTGCTGCCCCAGACACGGCTCCTGACTTCAGGGTCTTTGCACTCCTGAGAGGGAAGAAACTCCAGGGCTGGGAGTGGCCTGAGCTAAGGAGTGGGGAAGTGGAGGAAACACAGGCCCCAGCCACCCACACCCTCTGACTCTTGCTAGGAGAGGAGAGTTTATTTTATGGATTAGAAACTCTGGTTAACGCATTCCAGGGGGAGAGGACAATCAGTGTGTGTATGTTGGGGATCATTCTTATTGGTTTATTCCATCACCTATCCACCCATTTATTCAACAGAGAGCTATTAAGCACCTACTGTGTGCCAGGTATTCTGCTGTGCAGCTGGTTTCATTGGACCCCTCTAGCGTGGTGGGGGTTCCCTGTGCTTTATTCCAGTTTGTGGATGCAGTTTAATCTGGGGAGGAGCTTGCGGCTCTATGAGGGAAACGGGGAGCCTCTGCACGCATGCTCCTTCCTGCCGCCTCATTGGAGAGGGTGCAACAGACACATACCATTTGCTTTGCCAAGTTTGGAGTCTCAGGCCGTGATTTTGCAAAAATGACCTCTGTATTGGTAGATCAAAATATGAGGCCTTGAGATTTTGTAGAGATTTGGATTTTGGTTTCGTCTGTTTTGCATAAATTGGAAAGATTATTTCCCCCTCCTTTAGAAAGGAAGGGCCTGGTATAACACAGTGACCCACTGCGCCCAGAAACTAACAGGGCGTTAAGTGCCTCTTAAACTTAGTCTCTCTGGTTCTGTGGGTCTTTTATGGAATGTTGTCTCAAATTTTACTCCAGTTCTATACTTACTCCCATTTTTTACCATCCAACTCTGTAAAATAAATTTACTTTGGTGCTTTTGGCTAAATTGACCAAAGCCAGACATCTGCCACCTAAGCTAATATATTTTCAGTCTACAATTATAAAAGTGATGAAGGTCTGGGCATGGTGCTCATATGTGTAATCCCAGCACTTTGGGAGGCTGAGGTGGACGGATCACTTGAGGTCAGGAGTTTGAGACCAGCCTGGCCAACATGACGAACCCCCATCTTGACTAAAAATTCAAAAATTAGCTGGGCATGGTGGCGCACACCTGTAATCCAGCTATTCAGGAGCCTGAGGCAAGAGAATCACTTGAGCTCAGGAAGCAGAGGTTGCAGGGAGCTGAGATTGCGCCACTGCACTCCTGCCTGGGTGATAGAGCAAGACTCCGTCTCAAAAAATAAATAAAATAAAATAAGCAGAGTGCAGTGGCTCACACCTGTAATCCCAGGACTATGGGAGGCTGAGGCAGGAGTTTCACTTGAGGCAGGAGTTTGAGACCAGCCTGAGCAACATAGGGAGACCCTATCTCTACAAAAAGTTTTAAAAATTAGCCAGGCAAGGTGGCATGCACCTGTAGTCCTAGCTTCTTGGGAGGCTGAGGCAGGAGGATTGCTTGGGCCCGGGAGGTTGAGGTTGCAGTGAGCCATGATTGTGCCACTGCACTCAGCCTGGGTGACACAGCAAGACCCTGTTCCCGCCCTCCCCCCAAAACAAAGATAAATATTCACCAAGGACTTCCCTGAGTGTCAGGCAGCATGCTAGGTACTTCACAAATGTTCTCTTGTATTTGATTCTTATTACAGCTGAGGAGGTGGGACTGGAATTATGCCCAGTTAACAGATAAGGAAACTGAGGCTACTGTGCTCAACTGGCAAAGCCAAGGGGCAGAGCTAGGATTTGCACCCAAGCTGGAGTGCAGTGGCGTGATCTCGGCTTGCTGCAACCTCCCCCTTCCAGGTTCAAGCGATTCTCCTGCCTCAGCCTCCCAAGTCACAGGGATTACAGTTTTGTGCCACCACGCCTGGCTAATTTTTGTATTGTTAGTAGAGACAGGGTTTCACCATGTTGGCCAGTCTGGTTTTGAACTCCTGGCCTCAAGTAATCCACCCACTTCAGCCTCCCAAAGTGCTGGAATTACAGGCGTGAGCCACCTCGCCCAGCTCAGAGCCTGCGTTCTTACCCATACCATGCTGTGGGGATTCTTTAGGAGTTTGATAACCTCAAACTCTGGGACTAAAATAAATGAAATCTTTTCATCCACCTCGACATTGTCTTCCTTTTTACCAAGAATGTATGATTGATTTCATTCCCTTCTTTTCTTCCAGAAAGCCCATCGTTCAGAATTTAGATAGTGTAGCACTTTCTCCAGCAAAATTTTTCCCAAAGTGCAGTGGAAGTTTGGAACGTGAGGTTATAAATTCTTAGCTGTGTTTGTCCCCAAGGTGTTTTCTTCTTTGGAGACTGAGGTGTAGCAGTGTTTTCTGATGTCTTGTTTTGTTTTGTGTTTCCCTTGGAAACACAGCATTAGTGAAATCAGCTTGTTTTCTCTGACAGTGCTTGTTACGTGGTGCACACTGGTCTGATCGTGGGACTCTGAAATAGAAGGGCGTGGCATAAGGGTCTGTGTGAAAATGTTTCTCCTGGCATGCCCCAGAATGGTTCATTGATGACTTTCAGCCTTTTTGATCACCTGATTCCCCATTTCTCCTGCGAGGAAAAGTGGTATTAAAAGTATTTGGACATAAAATTCATCTTTCCAGCCACTGCTGTGCTGGTGAGTAATAAAGTGTCAAAAGGATGACGAGGAAAGAGCTTCTTAATATAGACCATGCCTGAGACACACCGGTAGGGCGATAACAAGCCCTTTCTTCTGACTTCCTCCCTGGGGCTGAAGGGATTTTGAAAGGCAGACGGCAAAGACTGTTCAGAATGAGATTCCTCAAGCTTCCCTTGTGAGGCTGCCTGGGCTCTGCTGCTGGGTGATTTGGGATGTCCAAGAGATGATCCCCTTTCAGCCAGTGACTCTGTCCTCAGTTGCTGTTCCAGAAAGACGCCGGGGCTGGGAAGGGCCCTGTGTCTTCTGGCTTTAAAATGGGCAATGCTATTGAAAAACAGAAGCCCTTGAAACGAAGTCATCTGTACCCCTGGAAACAAGGTAAGAAAGCCCTGCGCTTCCTTTCCAGGAAGAAGCAAGAAGGCAGTTTTCTCTGAGAGACTGGCCCAGCACCAGAGCTGAAGTGCCTGGGGAATCACTTTCCAGGGCAGAAAGCACTGGTAGTCCAACATGGTTTCAAGAAAATTCACAGTTCTTCTGAGGAATAAGATGATTCCTCTCTCAATATGAGGGCTTGGTTTGGTTGACGGTTTAGGTTCAACTTGAGATGTTTCATTCAGTGCAGTATGTGTCTGTTGAAAATTTTTACTTTTTTTGAGACACAGCCTCGCTCTGTCACTCAGGCTGGAGTGCAGTGGCACGATCTCGGCTCACTGCAACCTCTGCCTCCCGCCTCCCAGGTTCAAGCAATTCTCTGCCTCAGCCTCCTGAGTAGCTGGGATTACAGGCACCTGCCACCACGCCCGGCTATTTTTTGTATTTTTAGTAGAAATGGGGTTTCACCATCTTGGCCAGGCTGGTCTTGAACTCCTGACCTCATGACCCACCTGCCTCCGCCTCCCTCCGGGATTACAGGTGTGAGCCAATGCACGTGGCCGAAAATTTTTACTTTTTTAGAAATATTCCAAGTCAGGCAGGCGCAGGGGCTCACGCCTGTAATCCCGGCACTTTGGGAGGCTAAGGCGGGCAGATCACTTGAGGTCAGGAGTTCGAGTCCAGCCTGGTCAACATGGTGAAACCCCATCTCTACTAATAATACAAAAATTAGTCAGATGTGGTGGCAGGCACCTGTATTCCTAGCTACAGGATGAGACAGGACAATCGCTTGAACCCAGAATGTGGAGGTTGCAGTAGCTGAGATTGCACCTCTGCACTCCAGCCTGAGTGGCAGAGTGAAACTGTCTCAAAAAAAAAAAGAAAAAAAGAGATATTCCAAGTCAAAGCTTTGATATCTAGTAGTTTGAGGCTTTTGTGATATTTTTGGTTTAGAGAATGTTATTAACAGCTTTTAAATATATAGCACTTCCAAAAGTTCCAAAGTACTTTCAAGGTACTTTCTGTAAAATCTTAACATTTATCCATCCTGGACACCCAGGGAGTGGGATAGCAACCTCTCCTGACACCTGCTCTGTCTTTCTAGGGCTTGGGGTCATGTCAGCTTGAGAAGGAGGAAGTTGGCAGGGCCACAGAGCAGTGCAGTACATTTGGAACTCAAGGACCTTTAATAGTGTCTCAGTGCAGGGCAGTCTTCTGATGCACTCAGTGGCCTTTTTTCATAGTTACTGACCCAGGAGGCCGGCTGGCTGGCAGGCATGCCAGAGATGACATATGCGAGACTTCACCAGGTCTTTGTCTCCTCTTGCCAGAAGAAGTTGCAGTAGCATTTGATCGGTAGCAAGACAGTTTGTTCACAGCTGCATATCTGGGTGTGTTTATGAAAAGAAAAAAAAAAATAACTGGAAGAAAATGCATGGAAATGTTAAGAGCAGTTGCTGTTTGTCAAATGATAGATCTTTTTCTCTTGAAAAGCAAGTAGGTGGGATGCTAATTTACTGTCAGGTTCCAGCCCTTCTGACTTTCCATGAGTCATTCTTTTGTCTAACATGTTACTTTGGAAAGGGTACTCCTTAGCAATCCTTGATTGGATCCTGGTTTGAACAAAACAGCTATTAAAGACATTGGGGGACAGTTCGGGAAATTTGAATATAAACTCCAGGGTGGATTATCATGAGGAACTGTTGTTCATGTGATTATGTGTGATACGGTGCTGAGTCATGTAGGAGTATGTGCTTTTTTGAATAGTCATGCTGAAGTATTTAGGGGTGAAGAGTTATGCTGTCTATCATTTACTGTCTAAAATCACAATCACTCTGTGATTTTCCCTGTGTACACGTTAACAAATTTGTATGCCTTTTTTCCAATTAAAAACAATACTGTAATCCCAGCACTTTGGGAGGCCGAGGCAGGCAGATCACTTGAGCTCAGGAGTTCGAAACCAAGACCATCCTGGGCAACATGGCAAAACCCCATCTCTACCAAAAATACAAAAAATTAACCAGGCATGGTGGTGCGCGCATGTAGTCCCAGCTACTCAGGAGGCTGAGATGGGAGGATTGCTTGAACCTAGGAGGCAGAGGTTGCAGTGAGTCGAGATTGCACCATTGCACTCCAGCCTGGGTGACAAAGCAAAACCCCTGTTTCAAAAAAAAAAAAAAGAATCCCAGGGCACCACCATGACCCTGATCTGCAGCCCACATTCAACGTGGTTGTGAAATCTTGATGAATGAATGATGGCCCCAGGTTCCAGGGCAAGTAGCACTGTCTGTGTCTAGTTTAGGGACAGGCGAATGGGAATCCCGGGCGTATCGTTATGTGGATTTGCTACAGGCAGTTGGGACAGCCCAGACGGCCCCTGATTTCTGCCCCCGTGCCCCTGTTTTAGGTGCTCCGGAGAATAAGACTTTAACCAGAGCCAAAGATGATCATGATTAGGAAGGGCAGGCCCAGAGTGCGTTCCAAAGGCAAATTTAAATGAAACTGTTATCTGCCATTTAGATCGTTTACGTGTGTTTCCATGTCATACACCTGGGAGTTGAAAAGCCGCAGGGGCAGAACACCAGTGTGAAAAACATGAATCTCACAGCCTCCACCTGCATTTTATGCTTGCTAGAGAAGCTTCTCTAGTGATTTGAGACAGTGTGGGACACATACCCGATGAGGGGACCACTGTACTGTCTGACTTATGGTTCTGGTTTTTATTTTTTGATAGCTCTCAGGACCAACCCCACACAGAAGAAAATGTTTTTTACAATAATGGATGCTCTTCGTGGTTGAGAAATCTGACTCATTTGTATTACCATAGTGAGTTCCAGCAGGCCCCAAACAGAAAAAAATAAGATGGGAAGTGGCACGAGGCAGTGGCTCAAGTGTGATCCTGAGAGTTCCAACCAGAGTTCTGGCCCAGCCCGCTCTCTGACCTTGAACAGATGCATTTTCTAATGCCAAATGCCCTGGCTTTCCTTGTCTGCACTGATTTCAAACTTCCAGCTTCCAGAACAATAAGACTATAAATTACTGTTATTTAAAGGCACCCAAATGTGTGGTACATTGTTATAGCAGCCATAACAAACTAAGATAGTGGGTACAGGTGGGAGAAGCATTGATTATTGATTGTTAACCGTAACTAGGCTTTCCTTGTCTACAGTGGCCTGTTCCAAATGACTGCATCTTATTGTGTTATTTAATTTACATCCACGGAGTTTTTTTTTTTTTTTATTATTGATCTGTTTACCACTTGATTGTAAACCACCTGAGGGCAGGCAGTCGCAGGGTTCATTGTTTTGTCCTCGGCACTTGCAGGGTGCCTGGCACATGTGCCCTCTGTGAGTGCTCTCTGGCTGTAGTTTTGCTGCTGGTATAAAGAAGGGTAGGCGTATGCAGGGCATGGTGGTTCCTGGTGCACAGTGCACAGTGGACATGCAATAAATAGTGGTTACCAGTGCCAGCAGGTGTATTTGGGACTTGGAAGGTGGCAGGTGGTTATTTGGGACCTGGAAATGTTCGTTCTTAGCCTTTCATTGCCCAAAGTAGAAACATTGGAGAATGAAAATAGGTACACCTTTCTCTATCCCACAGCAGTTCTGAGTTTACAAACAGTAAATGTATTGATGATTGTTCAATTGCAAATATTGCTTCACAAAAGCCCCTCTTAAAGAGTCAACATTTAGTCGTTGAGTCATACAACTGGAGGAAACTTTGAAATTTAGAGCTAAATTGAACTTCTCTGAAATAGGCTTATAATCCTACCCTCCCAGAGGTAGGCAGGCAGGCAGGCACCCTGCCTGACTGGCTCCTTTCCTTCTTTCCTTTCCTTTTATTCCTTCCTTTCCTCTCTTTTTTTTTTTTTTTTTTTTCTCTCTTTCAAAATAATTTGAAGAGTTGCTTACAGTGTTCATTTTGGCTCTTGGGAGTACAGCACTGACAGAAGTTTCCTTGAGAATTAAAAATTGCAGCAGTAATTGCAAATTGAATTGTTATCTCCTTCAAAAATCCCAGCAGCTCCAGGCCATACCAGCCTGGTAAATGGAAATGTTAATGATTTGCATGTTTGTACACAGTGTGGGTGTGAGCGAATGAAATTAACACCCTTAGTAGAAGAGCTGAGTATAAAAAGCTTCAGCCCACAGGCCTTGGTGGATTGTGGGGTTTGCTGTGCTATAAACAGATTGGCAGGCCCAGTTGGGGCTGGGGGTGGCAGGGGGTGAGTTAAGGATTTGCCTCAGTTCTGAATGCGAGTGGTTCTTCTGCCATAGGGGCAAATTTAGAAATGTTTGCTTTCCAGCCAGCAAAGGTGTTTAGACTCGCCTCTGCAGATTAGATGGCAAAGTAGCATCTGGTGCAACTGGATGCCCGTGTGCCAGCTAATTAATATTGATCCGGAATGCACAAGGGCTGGGTGCTGCAATAACCACCAGCTCAGTGCGTTCTAGCTTCTAAGTAAGGCAAGACAAATTACTTCACATTTCCAGGCCTGTTTCCTGATCTCTAAATGAGATTAATAATCATACTTTGAGGGACTACTGTGAGCACTAATGAGATAATTCACATAAAGGGGTTATAGCCCTTAGCATACAGTGAGCATTTAATGAATAATAGTGATTCTTGTTATGCGTTGCATAGTAGAGAGAACCTTGGATTTACCAGATCCATGGACATGGATTATCTGCCTGTCTTCATCCCAGTCCCAGTGGCTGTATGAGTTTGGGTAATTCTCCACCTGTTTCCATCTCTCAGTTTAATGTATCACATGCCCACTCGTCTTGAAGGACCCCTTGCAGGCCGTGCATCAATGACCATCAGCATTGGTCACACTGCCTTTCAGATCTGCTAGCTCCTGGAGCATTCACTACCTGCTTAGACAGCCTCAGTTTGGCTGAGCTGAGAGATCACAGGAGAGCTTTTTATGGTGTTGAATTTCTTTGAAAATTTCTTTAGAACTCTGGAGCCCAGGTGCCAGGGTGGAGTCTTTGTTCTCCCACTTTCTAGTTGGCTGACCTTCAGCAAGTTACTTAATTTCTGGGCCTCAATTTCCTCATCTGCAAATAGTGCCCACTTCCTAGGGAGATGTGAGGATGAAGGAGTCTGTCCATGCAAAGTGCTTAGGACGGTGCCTGGCTTGCAGTCAGTATCCAGTCAGTGTTTATTATTGTTATTACTTTTAGGTCACTACAGTGAAGTTACATTTGATTTTGGTTGAAATGATGTTACATTATTAAAGAAAAACATTGGAGCAAACGGACACAATGCAAACAAGAAAATGCATGTTGAGTATCTAAGCCTAAAAGACATAAAAGACTGGGCATGATGGCTCACACCTATAATCCCTGCACTTTGGAAGGCTGAGGTGGGAGGATTGCTTGAGCTCAGGAGTTCAAGACCAGCCTGGGCAGCATAGTGAGACCCTGTCTGCAAAAAATTTTTAAAAACAAAATTAAATTAACTGGGCGTGGTGGCACACGTTCAGTGGCATGATCATGACTCACTACAGCCTCTGCCTCCTGGACTTAGGTGATCCTCCCTGCCTGTCAGCCTGGGTGAGCTGAGGTCCTGTCTTAAAATGAATGAATGACCTAAAACATAGTAAGGCGGCAGAAGTGTTAGTTGGTGCCATTATTCTTTTTCAGAGTGGCTGCACACGATGCATATTTTTCAGAGTTGTCAACATGTGCAAATAATTTTGCTTTTTTTTCTTTTAATTTTATGCTTCTATGTGGTCTTAATATCTACTATGACTGTGACATTCCATCATGTTACTGTTCCATAACTTATGAAAGCATTCACCCGCTGTTAAATACTGCAATTATTTCCACTTTTTACAGATCAGGCAGCAGTAAGTAGCTTCATTAATATAGTTTTGTGATTCTGTTGGATCATGTCCTTAGGATAAGTTCCCAGTGTAAAGTTCCCAAGCCAGGAACATAGAAATAGCTTTAAGGATCTTGCCTTGTTGTTTTCCAAATGTGATGCATTTTCATGAGTGATGTATAAATTTACCAGTTACTCACAAGCACATCAGCGCTGAATATTATTTTGAAATCATTCCTCTTGTAAAACGTAAACTACACTTACAAATGCCATTTTGATGAATTATCTGATGGCATGGGACTCAGAGAAAGGGTATGGGAAGTTCAAAAGCCATTATCAGTGTTAAGAATCCGTTTTGTTAGAAAATTCTCATTTCCCACAGTCATTTGCTTAGGGCTTGACTCAATCTCATTCAAGTGCTGAGTTTCATAGAAAAGAGACATGAGGCCTTATTTAAGCGTACCCAATTACCATCACAACTTTTTGTCTTCTGCCTCCCAGAGAGCAGTGATTATTAAATACTTAGTTTCTTCACATGAAAGAGACAGAGTGAGCCCAGAAGTGTTATTAACATTGTTAATGTAATGCTTACTGTTAGGCAGTGTGACTAATGACCCAACAATCCCTCTTCGCTGCTTCTGTAGAAGGCTAACCATTTCCCCAACTGCATATGTATGACAAGAGCATCAATTTCGTTCTTACGAAAATAGATACATTAAACAGCTTGCTGGGAGGGTGGTTTGAATCAACTAGTGCAGAGCGTCAGGGTGTTGGAGTGAATATAATGGACAAGGCCATTGGTTCATCAGTGAGCTTAGAAGCCATATAGGGATGTAGTCATAAACTGGTTCGGGTTAGGAGAAGAAGGTAAACAAAAGATTATTTAACATGACTTTGGAGTCACAGATGTCTTGAGCTAGAAGAGAAGAGTAAAAATCTCAAATTATTCCCTAATTTTGCCAATGAAGAAATTGAGGCTTCTAGAAGTGAAGTAACTTGTCTGAAGCCCTGCAGCTAGTGCGTGGCTTTGTGTCTCCTAAGTTAGGATAGCAATATAACAGTGATATAGTAATGCACGTAATAATGTGAAGCCATACAACATATTGTATATGTTATGATTTTATATTTACATGTTACAGAATATTTAATACATTGTATATGTAATCCCTTATGTATTGTATTGTATATGATATGTGATACAATAATATATGTAACAATGATACAATAATAACATATTGGGATACAGTATTACAATAATGCCTGTGGCTTCCTCTTTGCCAGGCGTGGCACTGAAAGGTCTGTGTATATTAGGAGCTTTCATTTGGGAGCAGTTGATAGGTAACTAAAGTGTCCCAGAAATGGGTTTTTTCTTAAGTGAAAGATCAGATGTTGGAAATGGAAACCCTAAGTGTGACAGAATTTTTCTCATGAGAAGTGTGGGTGTAGTTTTGGGTGTGGGTAAGAAAAGGGAAGGAAACTTCATTCTGTCATCAGATACCTCCAAATTTAGAACATTATCTATCGTAGCCATTGGCTTTCGGATATGCTTTACCCTGGGAACATGCGTAAAATACATTTCCGTGTTTGGCTATTTCTTTCCCAGCTGTGTAGAGGGTGTCACCATTATTTTAGATAATAGCCATGGCCAGTGGCCACTTGATCTCTAATCACTTTTCCAATCACTTTTCGCTGATTGCTTCTAAGGCGTTTCATTTCAGATGTTACTTTTTGCTGAAATACCTGGGTGGCAGTTTCAGGGGCCTCATGGACTACCAAGGAGTTTGCCCCCAGGGGTTGGTGAACTTCTAAAAGCGCCAAGTCGTGAATATTTTACGCTTTGCAGGCCCAAGAAGCAAAATTAAGACTATTATATAGATACCCATAAAACCGTTTAAAGTGAAATCATTTAAAAATATGAAAACCATTCTTCACTTGCAGGCTACGAACAAGCAGCCTGCACAGACAGGTCCGGGTGAACTTGGGCTGTGGGCAGGAGTTTGCCAGTCCCTGACCTGCAGTGTGGCTTTGGTTCGGGTGTTCTCTGCAGTCATTCTTACTCTGGAATCCAGAAGCAGGTCACTCATCAGTTTAAAAAGGTCAAATAATCTTGTGATTTTTGGGCCAGAAGACCACTGAACCATGACCTTCCCCCCATTTATTCAACAGAGACCTATTAAGCACCTACTGTGTGCCAGGTAT
>NC_045447.1:6616838-6617671 GCF_002776525.5 Piliocolobus tephrosceles
CCCCCCCCCCCCCCCCCCCCCCCCCCCCCCCCCCGGCTGCCTCCTGTTTGACTGGGGTCATTCAGCGAGCCTTCTGGCTTCTCCGGCACACACACATTCAGGTCTCCATCTCTGCAAATGGAGACCTCCTTCTCCTTCTCACCACTGAAAAGAGAAATAGACAGTGGAAGTTTTGTAGAACCTCGTGATTAACTATAGAGGCTTTCAGCATTTTTCCTTTACCATTAAATGGGACACTGTACTAAAAAAAATTCCATTGTTTCTATATTTGTTCATTTATTGATTGGATGTTCATTCATCCAACAAATGTTTATTGAACAGGTCCTATGTCACCACTGTTCCAGGCACGGGGGGTACCTAATGAGGAAAATAAGACAACTCTGCCCTCTGGAGTTTTTAGTTTACATGTGAACAAGTATAATATTGTAGGCTTTTGGATGACAGGTGTCCTATAGAGGAGCTAGGGAAGGAGACAGGATGCCGGGGGAAGAGGGTTGTTAGTTTTACGTGTGATGGAAAGGGAGAGTGATCAGAAATAAGGAGCAGAAGCCTATGTGTTGCAGATGTCTGGGCAGGCGTGCTCTGGAAAAAGAAGAGGTGGCACAGAAGTCCCAAGCTGGGAGTGTGTGACTAGGGCGGAGGCTGGAGACCCATGGCAGATGAGGCCAGGCCTTCAGATGACTGTAAGGACTTGGAAGGGAGAGCCAGTGGGATTTGCTGAGGGGTTGAGTATGAGGTGCAAGAGAGAAAGAGGAGTCTAGGACGACCCCAGTGGTTTTGGCCTGAGCATCAGAAGGTTGACGTTCGAAGCAGGAGTGCTCCAGTGGCACAGA